>NW_023191448.1:0-4837 GCF_002007445.2 Ailuropoda melanoleuca | reverse complement strand
TGTCTTTAGATAATCTGTTTTTCTCCCTGTAATAATATGCACTTTAATCCTTAACTTTATACATCTTCTACTGCTCTGTACACTTCAAGAATAACACATGTTCTTGCTTATATTTATGGCCTGTCTCATATTTCTTCTGTAACCCTTCACTCAGACAAGCATGACTTGTGGGCTGCAGTCATAAAACAAGTTGATTTTTGTCTTCTAGTTTCTCTTTAAAAGTCTCCATGGAATGCATTGTTTCCCTGCCCGTGGCTGAACTCAGGTGCCAAGACTTTTGTGGACCCTCTTGGGTGTCAAAAAGCAATCTCAGTACAGTTGTTAAAATGTTCTGTCCAAAGTGATAATCAAAACTTTGAAATTTGTGGCTTCCCTCCTTTTTGAGCTTGGGCTGCTGCAAGTAGGAGCCCTACAGCTGGGGAATGAAAGCAGGGTCATCTTCTTCTTTCCTATTGTCTTCTACTTGGGCTCGTTGTCAGCCTCCACACCTGTGTCCCAAGTTGGGCAACTGTTTTCTGGCCTCACTGGCATTAGAGCATGAAGAGGAAGGAAAGAAAAAGGCGGTAAGAAAATTGTTACTTGATACTGCCATGATTAAGATGATACTTCCACTTGGGGGGCACTTTCTAGAGTCTTTCAGAAAACTTACCCTCATCACCAGGCATCTGTTCCCTGAGGTTCTCTTAATGGGGTCAAATGCATCTCTGGTTTGCTTGGTTCTTTGCTTTTCCTTGGCCCTTAGGAACCTTTGCTGAAGTCTCTTTGTCCCACCAGATTTTCCTCTTAGGAAGGACCCAAAATAACCCTACACATCTTTTTTGAATGGCCTGTATGTGCTCTATAGAAAAGCCCCATGGATTCTTTACCACGATACATCCTGGGGAAGGTGACAGGTTGTCCCCAGCCAACCAATTCTCGCATTGCTCTGCTGCCTGCTGACTAGTTCGCCCATCGTTTGCCCTCTAGAACTTCCAGGTAGGATTCAGATGTAAGGCTCCTGTGCCCCCTGATAGGTTAAACTCACTGGTGGTCCCTGCAAAGCCTCCTTTTTTTGACTGAAGGTTAGGAGATAGGGCTCACAGCTCAGCTCTCTTTGAAGAAATCCTCCGCAATCACCTACTCCTGACCCTTTTCTATACTCATGTGTGGAAGGAAGGCCTAAGAGTTGTCTGACCTACTTTCTTTGTGAATTCTTTATCTAGTTCCTCTATTTGAAGTTTGCTGTCTATCCTGCCTCAGTAGAAATGTCTATTTTATTTTTTTAAAAGTTACTTATTTATTTAAGTGATCTCTACACCCAACATGGGGCTCAAATTCATGATCCAGAGTCACATGCTCTTTTAGCTGAGCCAGCTACACCCCCCTGAAATGTCCGTTTTAATATCTGTAATAAGATGTCGCTTGTTTATTCAGCTAGCATTAAGCTCCCACTAGACCAGTGCTGTCTAATATAAATAAAATGCAAGCCACATACCTAATTTAACATTTTCTAGCAATTAGATTAAAAACAAGAAACAAGTGAAAATAATTTTTAATAATAATCTTGTTTAACCCAATATATCCAAAATGTTAATATTTCATTATGAAATCAATATTAAAAATTATTAATGAGATATTTTATAGTCTTGTTTTGCACTAAGTCTTTGAAATCTGGAGTTTATACTTGCTTCACATTCCAGTTTGGAGCAGCCACAAACCGAGTTCTCAGGGGTCACATGTGCCTGGTGGCTACTGTAATAGACAGCTTGGCGGTAGACTGTGAGCTCTATAGGCAAGACTGGTGTGCTCCTTGGTCATGATTATATACCATAGGCTAAGCACTGGATATTTGTGGAATTGAACTGAGATATAATAGAATGAAGAAATTATCCAGGGAATTTTTCCATGGCTTTCCACAGCACGTATAGTCTAAATCACTCAATTCTGCACACATTTAGTTAGCCCACATGGTTTGTAATTCATTTATTCCACAAGCATTTATGCTTCATAAAGGCAGAGATGTCTTTGTCTTGTCCCCACGATCCACTGTAGTTTCTAGTTTTGTGATATGGTGGTTCATGTGGTCAACAAATACTTAGTGTCCATGCCCGGCCAGCTATTTTAGGTGCTGGGGATCCTGTGTTGAGTAATGTCTGTCCTCAGGGAGCTCAATGACAATGCAAAGTCACAAGTGCTATGAAGGAAAGAAAGGGTGATGAGATAGGGTGTGACTGGGGATGGGTGGGTATGGGAGGAGGGAGAAGCTGCCAGTCCTTTGAAGAGCTAGGAGAAGGGCAATCTGATTGTCTCTTCCCGTAGTCCCACAGGCTGTCTCCTTTTCAGCTGTTTTAGCCTTTCATTTTCCCTAATATTCGAATTCATTTCTTTTAACTTTCTGTTTCATTTGCCTGTGTTGCTGTCTTCCTTGCTCTTCTCTAGCTGGTGTCTTCTCACATCTTGGCTCAAATGCCGTCGCCTCAGTGTGAACCTCTCTGACCGCCGTGTGGATAGGGCATGTTACCTTAGACACTTCCTGTCATATCACCACATTTTATTTATTATCATAAACTGAAATGATCTTGTTTATTCATCTGTTGTTTCCCACACCACAAGGAAAACTCTAAGAAATTAGGGACTTTGTCTTCACAATTGCTATACTCCAATGGCTAGAAAGGCGCTTCTCTGACAAATATATGACTCATAATTAGTGATCAATAGATATTTATTGAACGAGTGAATGAAAGTCAAGAGTTAGTTAAAAAGTCTTTGGGAGATGTCTCAAGGCAGGATTTGAATGAGGCCACGGTCTAAATGAAGTCTGGGAAGAACCACACTTTTTAATCTGTGGTCTCTGAGAAGGAAGATGGGGTTAATGCATATGGAAATTATTCTTTTGGACTGTCTTGGGTTCCGGTTCTGGCTCCTTTGAGAATCTATAGTTTTGGACCATCCTACTGGGTAAGTGGACATAGACTTTTACATATAACTTAAGGGGGTTCGTGGACATTTTACCTGAAGAGGTAAAATTGGTTCCAAGTTACAAATTTCTGTGGAAACGAGAACCCTCACAGTAACAAGGAGAGACAAATGTTTCATGAGATAATGCATGAAGCACCTTTCAAGAGCTAAGACGGGTGCCTGCTGGAGGGTGCCTTTAGGGAGAGAGGGTGTCCGAAGAATTCCTGAAAACCAAGTTCATTTCCACCAAATAGCCTGGCCTGGCAGTTGCTATGGACGCTTGCCTTCTCCAATCACGCTGCGGCTTGCTAGGTTGCGGGGTGCTCAGTGGTTGCTGGGGCAACGGATGGCAACAGCTCCGTCCCGGATGCTGGTGGTGAGCGGGCGGGCGGCTTGGAGCCGGCTGCGGAGCTCCTTGGCTGTGGAGCCTGTGAGTTGGACGCAGGGTCTCGGTGGGGAGCAGGGCACAGATCTGACAGGCAGTCGCGGGTGTACCGGGGTCCGAGGTCCTTGCAGTGATGAAGGGGTCGCAGTGCGCGGGGCTTAGGGACTGGCCGGGGCATCTTCTCCTCGTGTTCCCACCCTTCATCTCAGGGGTTCCCCAAGCTTTCCAGACCCCGCTCTTCCTCAGCCTTCCCTGGCCCCTTCTTCTTATTCCTATTAAAATAGCAGAACCTCCGACCTTGGTTTTCACTTTACTCCTAACTTCTATTTTAGCCGTGAGGTCTTGGGCCAATCATTTTCCGTATTTTCTCGCCTACTTGGGGTGCCACGCCCCCACCTCGTCAGTCCTTCCCCCTTTACTTCCCAGGAAGACTGAGGATCAATGGCTGACCGATACATCCCCAAATGTACTTCACCTCTGTGGTCACATTTCATAGTCACGGTCCTGTGAAGTGATCATTTAATGATTAGCGGGCCTTTACTGTGGAGCAGTCTGAGCTCGGAGAGTGCGGCATGGTGAGGGCTAGTGAGTGGCCGTTGCCATGACTCTAAATCACCACCTCTGCTGGATACCAGGTGTATTGTCTGTGTGTGTCTCACCTGTTTACCTTGGATTTGATTCTTGCTCCTTTCCTCCACTGGGTCTTGTCCTTTTCCTTTCATAATATTTCAAATACTATGCATTTTATCAAGATGATTCTTCCCCACTCCTCTTTACTCCTTAAAGTAATTGAGGTCCTACTTCATGTCCAGTACTAAGGTAGATGTTTTGCTGGAAAAAAAAATATTGTTACCCACAGGACCTGAGCGCCCTTGATGAGGTTATATGATGGAGTCACATTTTACTTTATTTGGTTCAGAAGTCAGTGCTAAGGTCAAAGTTGCTTGCAGTCAAAAATATCCCTGGACAATCCCTTTAAATCACCTCCAGCAACCCAATTCAGAAATCATCAAAAAGCTTTCATTCTGAGAATATTTAAAATTCTAATCTATAGACTTTTCCTGTATGTCTCCATAAATTAGTGGAAGGATAAATTTGTCAGTTCCATTATGTCTTTATTCTAAATGTTCTTGTGGCCCTCATTTCATACTTGAGTTTCTTTCCTGATAATGTTGAGGAGGCTGGCACCTTTTGAAGGGCTACCTGGACATCACTCCTTGCTTGTTGGGCTGGTAAATTTAGTATCGTTCATGTGTACCTTCCGTGATGTCCCCAGTGTGCACTGGATTGACAGACTGTTCNCTGTTCCGACAGTGATGACACCAACCCTTAGCATTTTCAGGACTGTCTCACCTCATCCAACAACCCACTGACTGGAACAGCAAAGACAACCACCCAACTATTTTTTTTTATTTATTTATTTATTTATTTATTTATTTATTTATTTATTTATTTATTTATTTATTTTACCACCCAACTATTTTAAGGATTATTTTTCTGTCTTTTGATTTAACT
>NW_023191447.1:0-661 GCF_002007445.2 Ailuropoda melanoleuca | reverse complement strand
TCAACCATGCAGCCACCCAGGCGTCCCAGCTCTGTCTTTTTCTCACAGAAGCATGCAGAGCTCCAGCTCCCTGCCAAACTGGACATGATGTATGTTTATTACTGGGCTGTGTTAAGTGTCANTGTCGTACGTGGTGTGCTCCTCTCTAACCCGGGTGCCTTAAGGAAGTACACTGCTGAGTTTGCAAGGGTTCTGTGATTCTCTGGATCTTAGAGTTCTTGATTTCTAATTTATTTCCAACGTGTCAGAGAACATGATTTGTAATATTTCCATAATTGAATGCTTACAGAGCCCGTGTGATACCACAGACTATCTTCCTGAATGTTCCATACTAGTAGGAAAAAAGTTTGTTTTCCAGCCACAGTTAGGTATGTCGTCTATAACGTCCGTTGTGTCCTGATTAAGTGTGTCACTCAGATCTTGTATGTAATTCCCGGTGAGGCGAGCCTGTGTTCCGGGGGTTGGACCTTTACAAGAGCTCCTCAGATTTCCTTTCCCGTTCGATGAGAGAATGCTAGAAGGACCTGGACTTGGGGCCTTCCTCCGCATGGAAAGCAGGCGGGGACTCGATATGGGGATTTCCTTTCCCACAGGCCACTTCTGCTCGGGGAGAACCCCAGGAGGTCGCCCTGGTAGAACAGCGGCCCTTGAGGGAAGGTGT
>NW_023191446.1:0-853 GCF_002007445.2 Ailuropoda melanoleuca | reverse complement strand
AGGAGTGCTTTTGCATGGATGAGCTCACGAGTAAGACTCCGAAGTGATCCTCATTTTGCAGCTGAGTGCACCAAGGGCAGGAAGGTCAAGTCCCCTGCCTCAGGCCACACAGCAATGGGAAGGGCAGGGACTTTGCTCTATCCTCCTGCCTGAATTCATCTCTCTTTGATCCACCCTCTCTGAACGTTTAGTTTGTTGATAAATAACATCAGGGTTGCTTTTGAAGATCTGCCTGCCTGTCTATCTGCCAATCTATTAAATCTGTCTTCCTCGCTCCCTCTCCCTCTTTCTCACCCTCTGTCCCTCCCTCCCTCTCTCCTTCCACAAATGTATGCATATCTCAGGCACCCTTGAGTACCTGCCCCCCCGCANCCCCCCCGCATCTTTCTCCTAATCTGTAACACTCCTGAGAAATCGAGAAATCGACTTCGTTCACTCAATCAAAATGTATTTATTGGGTATCCACTATTAGCAAGGCTCGGGGGAAATTATTCTGTGCAAATGAGAGATGAACAAATCCGTCTCCTGATCTCATAGTGTTTACAATATCATAGTATGTTTAGCTTTTTGGAGGCCAATTAAAACCCCATTTTAAATGTACTTGGGAAAATCTATTGATGAGAGAGGGGTCGATTACACCCTCTACCTTCATGGATAGAGTGCCTTGCCTGATACACGTGAACGTTTAAAAATAAACAAACAAACAAAAAAACTCTACTGGGACTAGCAGAGGCTGGAGAAACTCTCATTTCATAGCTGGGAAAAGCCTTCTGCTTGGCAAATGGGGATTTAAATGCCCTTTAGGGCAAGCTGTTCCTCTGTTCTGGAAAAACCACCTGAACAGGCCCTTCAG
>NW_023191445.1:0-1088 GCF_002007445.2 Ailuropoda melanoleuca | reverse complement strand
AATACCATCTTTCATGCAAATGGACCTCAAAAGAAAGCTGGGGTAGCAATTCTCATATCAGATAGATTGGGATTTAAACTAAAGACTATAGTTAGAGACACAGAAGGGCATTATATTATACTAAAAGGATGTATCCAACAAGTGGAGATGACAATTATAAATATATATGCCCCCAACAGGGGAGCAGCAAGATACACAAGCCAACTCTTAACCACAATAAAGAGACATATAGATAAAAATACATTAATAGTAGGGGACCTCAACACCCCACTATCAGAAATAGACAGAACACCTTTGCAAAAACTAAGCAAAGAATCAAAGACTTTGAACGCCATATTCGACGAGTTGGACCTCATAGATATATATATAGAACACTACACTCCAAACCAAAGAATACTCATTTTATTCTAATGCCCATGGAACATTCTCAAGAACAGGCCATGTTCTGGGACACAAAACAGGTCTCAAATGATATCAAAGACTGAAATTATTCCCTACATATTCTCAGACCACAACGCTTTGAAACTGGAACTCAACCAAAAGGAAAAATCTGGAAAAAACTCAAAACACTTGGAGACTAAGAACCATCCTGCTCAGGAATGATTCGATAAACCAGGAAATCAAAAATCAATTTAAACAATTTATGGAGACCAACGAGAATGAATACACAACGGTCCAAAACCTATGGGATACTGCAAAGGCAGTCCTAAGGGGGAAATACATAGCCATCCAAGCCTCACTCAAAAGAATAGAAAAATCTAAAATGCAGTTTCTATATTCTCACCTCAAGAAACTGGAACAGCAACAGAGGGACAGGCCTAACCCACTGACAAGGAAGGAGTTGACCAAGATTAGAGCAGAAATCAATGAATTAGAGACCAGAACCACAGTAGAGCAGNGTAGAGCAGATCAACAGAACTAGAAGCTGGTTCTTTGAGAGAATTAATAAAATTGACAGACCTCTGGCAAGACGTATCCAAAAGAATAGAGAAAGGACCCGAATTAATAAAATTATGAATGAAAAAGGAGAGGTCACAACCAACAACAATGAAATTGGAAGGATTATGAGAAACTTTTATCAACAGCTT
>NW_023191444.1:881-4482 GCF_002007445.2 Ailuropoda melanoleuca | reverse complement strand
TGGACTACTTTAACTTTTTCCCTCACATACTGTATGTGTGTATGTATGTGTATATGTGTAAATTTAAGATGTGTGCCAGTTATTGATTTCTTGCCTCTTAACTTGAAATACTTTTTCTGCTCTGTGAAAACGGATCTAGGCCCTTAAAATATTTTTCTTTGTCAGCTGTCCCTGAGGCTTTGTCAGTAAAAGACACAAAGAAGACATTGCAAGAGGAAAGAACATTTGCTTCCCAGTTCAGGGGTGCTGACTCAGCAGGCTCCTGGAGCACGTGGGTTCTCTAGTTCCCAGTTCCTGCAGCTTTTTTGGTAACTATGTCCTGTAACACACATGGTTTCCAAGGGACCTAGACATACTTAGCAATTGATAGAATCGCTCATCAGCACACAGACCCATAGAGCCATATTACAGTAGGAAGCACTAACTGGAAGCTCTTGGACCTTCCATTCCTTTTCAAGATAATGAATCAGAAGCAATACCAAATTACTGGGGTAATTACAGAAATTAATTCCACCATAAGACACTTGAAAGAAGCAGATGTTATATTATCTATCATAGTCCTCAGAGATTTTGATGTTCTTGATATTCCATAAAATATCACACTGGTCCACTACATTGACTACATTATGCTGATTGAATCTGAAGTAACCAGTTCTTGAGAAGTCTTAATAAGAGATATGCAAATGAGAGGGTTGGAGTTTGACCTAGCAAAAATTCAGGAACAAATCACCCTAGTGAAGTATCTGGGATTCAATGGTCTGGAGTAGACTGCGGTATCCCCTCAAGGTGAAAGATAAGTCGCTGTACCTCACTACCATAAAAACAGAAAGGTAGAATGCTTAGTGGGTATTTTTTGAAAATTGGAGGCAACATATACTACAGAATCACTTATAGGGAGGTCAGTTTTGAATGAGACTAGAATAAGAAAAATCTATAGCTCAAGTTGATAAAGTCAATACAATCTACACTGATCATAGGACATTACAGTAAGAAACCCTCACTGGAAGCCCACAGAAGTGCTATTCCCTTCCAAGATAATAAATCAGAAGCAATACCAAATTCCTGGGGAAATTACAGAAATTAATTTCACTATACAGTGCAAGTTGCTCTATCACTGGGCCTTGTGATCCAGCAAATCCAAAGACATCTGACATGTCTGTGGCAAATAAGGAGGCTATATGAAGTTTCTCGTTGCAGTCAGGGGAAATATAGAATGGATAGCAAAAGAGGGAAGACAGAGATATTACTTATATTCTGATAATCAGTTATAAAAACTAATCTTTGCACATTTCTATTTACAGGATATATGTAGGTGTGTGTTTGGAGATGCTATTTTTCACATTTCTTTCTATTTTCATTTTATACACTAATTATTAGGAGTTAACTTTATAATTTAGTCTTTAGATATTTAGTGGGATGGGTGGTGACTGAAGTTGAGGGGTACTTAATATAAACATTGATGTATACAATGACTCATGATTGTATGTCTCCTCAGTTTGGAGAAAGTGGGAAGATTCTTTTCACTTATTAGAATGATAGCTGTCTTTTTAAACAGAAATATAGAGTTATTTTGTTGTTTATGGAAAAGCTCAAATGTTTGTAGAAGGGTGTCTATGGAAGCAAAAAAGTCAACGGGGTGGATGGGGCCAGTGGTTGAATTTATTTTCTCTTAGTCCCCAATTCATCTTTTTGCCTGCTTTGTGAAAATGGATCTTGGCCCATAAAGCATCTTATTTCTTTACCAGCTGCCACTGAAGCTCTGTCAGTAGAGAGTGCTAGAGAATTGTGCAGAAAGAAAATGCTTTCTGCTTCCTGGTTCTTGTGTGCTTGCTGGGCAAGCCCCTGCAGTGTGTGTGGCTTTCTCTAGGACCGAGGCCCTCAGTTCCTTTGGTGCCCTGCAACTGTAATGAACGAAAGCCAGGAGGACAAGCCCCCCAGTGGTGGTGACTGGCATCCCCCTCACTTTGGGTGGCTATTGTAGCAGGGTGCTCCTGGTTTCCGCAGTGCTCCCAACTTCAATAGGTCTAGTTCTTGCAGTTTTACGGTGCCCAGCAGCAAACACCAGACAGCCATTTTCCTTGACACTTCCCCTCAGGCAGGTTTCCAGTGAAGTGTCTCCAATGAGATACCACCATTTAAGAACAGCTTTCCTAAATACCCTAGAGTTAGGATTTCCCACAAGATCCAGGGGGTAAATTTCCAAGTTTTTCAGCACAGTGCCACAGTGCTTTCCCTGCACTTAGGGAGCCACAGCTGAGCCCCCTCCAACATGATCTGGATCTTTTCCTCAGGCATTGTACATCTCTCTAAGGAGAACTGGCTGCTTCTATAGTTTTGAGATTTCTCTTTGCTTCTTATTAACCACCCCATTATTCCAATACCCTGTTATGTTTCTTTTATTCACTAACTTCCCCTGTTCAAATTTCTGTGTAATTTCCCTCTTCTCATTAGATCCAGACTAATACATGACTCCTATCTCCATATTGCTAGAAATATTTCACTTCAAGTATGTCCCTTCTGTTTCAGCAGCTTTATTTAGAATTTATACGACACAACCACAAGTTGTCTATCCTTAAATATATTGCACACGGTATATATTAGCCACAACTCTTTCTTCTTCATCATGCAAAATCTCAAGGTCTCTATCCATTAATTTATTAATAGGATGAGGCATGTACATCAGAATTTCAGAAAATTTTTTAGTGTTTGGTGCGTCTTCTAGTTATGTTATTTGTGCTCTTCTTTCTCTGCTGTGTGTTCTATCATGTATGTATTATGAGTTCTCTTGTGCGTTACTGGTGCCAAGTTACATTAGGGCCCAGCTATCTCAAGACATATGGAGGTGTGGCAATCTCTGTTACTAGGCATAGTTTATAAATCTGTAGATCATCAATTCCAAGGACCAGGAACCAACTTCTTTACTCTTACTCTCCAGTCTCTTATGGCCTCCAAGGCTAGTATATTTCACCTTTCTACAAGAGTATAGGAACCTCTACTGAGTAACTTTTTCCTGGAACATTCCACAGAGGGAAATTTGACTTAGGGTAGAGAAAGCCCTACAAAGGTGGCCTTGGGAGTCCAAGATGGCGGAGGAGCAGGAGGCTTAAATTTCATCTGGTCCCAGGAATGCAGCTAGATAGCTATCAGACCATTCTGAACACCTACAAACTCAACTGGAGAATGAAGAAAAGAATAGCAGCAACTCTAAGAACAGAATAGCCACCACTTTCTGCAAGGAACCCAGTTTAAAACAGGAGTTGAGCTCCAGCTCGGCGTCCCAAGATGGTGGAAGAGCAGGAGACCTAAAGTTCGTCTGGTCCCAGGAATTCAGCGAGAGAGCTACCAAACCATTCCTAATACCTATGAATGCAACTGGAGAATGAAGAAAAGAGTAGCAGAAACTCTATGAACAGAAAGGCAACCACTTTCTGCAAGGAGGAGAAAAGATGGAGGAGGAGTAGGTGACCCTTTCTCAGCTGGTCCGAGTCGAGCTCGATACACCTGAGACGAAGGAAGATACATCTGGATCTCTACAAATGAACATCTCCAGTGCTGAGTATTGAGGCATGAAGTGGGGAGCTGTGAATCCAAGCACAGATAA
>NW_023191444.1:285-661 GCF_002007445.2 Ailuropoda melanoleuca | reverse complement strand
GACCAGACTGAAAACTGGCGCTCCAGAGCACAGGCAAACCACACTGAACCAGGGAGCTCGGGAGCTCGGGAGCGCGCGGGGGCGGCTGGTGACTGGCGGGGTTAGAAACACAAAGGACAGAGACGCGCCGGCCCTGGAAGTGAGGGCTGGGATGCCGGCTGTGGGGTGCACAGCCCGGGATGCTGCAGGGTTGAGCAGCACCAAGAGAAACAGAGTTAAAGTGGCCAGAACATCAGTGGAGAACGGGCCGCAATCCCTCCATTCTGTGACAGAGGCTGAATTTTGGCCGCTACTGCTCTGGCTCTAAGAAGAGGCACAGCAGGCCGCCAGGGAAAGTTGCCAGAGAACAAATGCCCAGAAAAACCGGCTCACACGG
>NW_023191444.1:0-251 GCF_002007445.2 Ailuropoda melanoleuca | reverse complement strand
GGGACAGGAAGACTCTACCCAAACAGGGTTTCCTGAGTATCGGTGCGGCAGGCCCCTCCCCGAGAAGGCAGGCTGAAAAATCAAGAAGCCCACAACCCAGGGTGCCTGAGTGGCGCAGTCATTAAGTGCCTGTCTACAGATTAGGGAGTGATCTTGGCATTCCGGAAGGAGTCCCTCATTGGGCTTCTCCGCTGGAAGTCTGCTTCTTCCTCTCCCACTCCCCTGCGTGGGTTCCCTTTCTTGCTGACTGT
>NW_023191443.1:0-1991 GCF_002007445.2 Ailuropoda melanoleuca | reverse complement strand
CAGTGTGGAGCCCAAAGCAAGGTTTGAACTTAGGACACTGAGATCAAGACCTGAGCTGACTCAAAAAAGAAAAAAAAAAAAAGATTGGAGCTGAGATCAAGAGTCAGACGTTCAGCCCTCCACCGCTCAACTGACTGAGCCACCCAGGGGCCCCACAAGAATTATTTTATGTTCAAATTGAGTGAGAAATGAACATGGCTCACTATAGAGCTTTGACGCAGGATCCTTAGCACCTGTGGTAAATGAAGTCCCTCCCCCGCCTCCACCTGACCATCCTCCTTCACTGCCTCTTAAACTTGAACCTGCATCAGAGTCACCTGGGGGCTTGTTGGAACACAGAGCCTGGCCCCACCCCTGGTGCTCTGACACAGTAGATCTGGGCTGGAGCCCCATGTGTGCATTCAAAAAAATTTTTTTTCAAGATTTTATTTATTTATTTGAGAGAAAGAGAGAATGAGAGGAGGGGAGGACCAGAAGGAGAGGGGGAAGCAGACTCCTCACTAAGCAGGGATCCCAACGTGGGGCCAATCCCCGGACCTGAGATCATAACCTGAGCCACCTAGACGCCCCGCAATGTGTGCATTTTTAACACATTCCCAAATAATGCCGACACTGCTGTTCTGACCACACTCTGACTACGCTCACCTAGCCGGTGGAATACAGAAGACAAAGGCACTGTCTCCTGAGGACTCATCTCACGTGGTCCTACGATACCAAACAGGAGTGAACGTCCTACACTGGAGGCATTTGGCAAAGATAGTTCTTTGTCTGTCATATTAGCACAGTTTAGACAGTCATTTTTCTGCTTGGCAACGCTGTATGTAGAGCCTATGAAAACAACAACCCCAGATGCTCCCATAAAACTGCGCTTTAAGGAAAATGGTCAAAGCATTTTTTTTTTCTGTGTTTCTGGTGCCCGTGTGACGTGGGTGCGTGAAAGCAACATTGCTATCATGGCAACGGCGATGAGACCCAATGCTGTGGACACAGAGTAAACCAAAACTCTGAAGGACGGAAGATTCCAGAGCAAGTGATGATAAAATGATCCAATCACCTTCTTGTGGGGAGTAGAAATGCTTGGTAGGGAAAGAGATTCAGACCCCCGATAGAGATGCAGGTCTGATTTCTGTACCTGGTTGTGAGGTGGTCCTCAGATGGTTGGTATACTTCCTATGCTGACTATCGTGTCCTTCAATTTTTGGAGGTATTACTTTGTTGTTGTTTTTTTTTCAAATTAGAGATTTAGTTCGTTCCATCCAGCTGAGGCAGGTTATATGAGGTCGTAGTTATTCTGTTGTTAGTTGGCCAAAGACCAATTGGCCAAAGACCAAGGTTCTTTTCATGGTCTTATTTCCTGGGTGTTCTCCCTGGTTTCTTAAGGGGCCAGAGGTCTGTTCCAAGGGGAACAAGACTTGAAAGAGAAAGGAAGCTATTTATGCAGATGATTTGGAAATTGGGAGGACAAAAGATGTCTCAAGGGAAATGTCTTGTGTATATAAAACTATAAAGTGTCTTGTGTAATCATCTTACCCAAGCATAAGTGTAAAAAATCAAAACCTGGGTGTTGAGAACTTCCTAGATATGGCAAACCTGCTCATTTCCATGCCAGTATGAGCCTCAGAAGCCCACTCGGCAACTTCCTTCCTCTCAAGAACATGCTTATGGTTCTGAAACATTGGGCTAGAAATGGACCACAAATCCCACTCCTGGGCCCCAAGCAACCCAGCCTCGCATAGGACAATCTGCACGGCCTGGTGCTGGGATCTTTCTTCCTGTACCACTAACACCCAGTCATGGCTCAGCAGCAGCTGGAAGTAGAGCTGGGAGTAAAAAAAAAAGAGAGAGAGAGAGAATATTTCTATTATTTACTATTATTTTGGCTATTTGGGGGACCTTTTGGGGGTTTTGACATATAGGAATGACAATTCATCTTACCCTTCTGCTACACTCAAGATTCTTTTTAGTCTTTGCTTTATTGACCTTTAAAAAGG
>NW_023191442.1:0-555 GCF_002007445.2 Ailuropoda melanoleuca | reverse complement strand
ACAGGTATCTACAGACAAATCGTCTGTAACGGCGTGCTGGTGTCAATGTTCGCCAAGGATGCTGACATCGCTTCCCCTTGGGGCAGACAGCATCCCTCCTTTCCTTGGCTCTCCTTCGCCGCCGNCTTCGCCGCCGCCTCTCCAGGACGCCCGAGCCCTCTCCCGCGGTGACCCTCGCCCTCCTCGCACCCCGTCAGCTCGGCCGCTGCCGCCTCGAGCGCGTCCAGCAGCAGGAACGTATCCTCCGCGGGCTCATACACATTGCTGAAGGCGCCACGGCCCACGTGCCCATGCAGCGGCGTGCGGAACCTTGGAACCGCCATCTTCCGCCTCTCCGCCCCACGCGCATGCGCCAAAATTGCGCGTGCGCAGGCCCGGCTGTCGGGGACAGGGTAGAGGGGCGGGGCGCCGGAGGCGGAGAGACGAATCCGGGCTTGTTGTTTTAAGAGTTTGTCAGTAAATGCTCTTGGAATTTCTAAGTCAACAACAGTTATATAATCTGCAACTGCCGACATTGCTTTCTTATTTCGAATATTTAAATTTATTTCATTTTGT
>NW_023191441.1:0-2086 GCF_002007445.2 Ailuropoda melanoleuca | reverse complement strand
CACGGATGTTTATTTTACAGTTTTCTTTATGTTCAGAAAGTGTATGCAATTTAATTAGCCATTTTGTTTTACCAAAAAAAGTACGTTTTGGCTCTAAGAGCTCCTGAATACCCCCTGACACGGGGGCCACTTGCCCTCGTGACGAGCAGCCCGCCCCGGACTCCAGTCTCACTTTAGTTCCCACGCGAAGGCAAACGTCCCTAGCTCGGCGAGGCGGTCTGCGGCTCAGTCAACTGCAAGCGACACTTACCAGGAGCCTCCCTGTACTGCTCTGGGCCCGGCGGGGAGCACGTGGGGGGAGCCGCACGCAGGCCGGGCTCTGGCGGAACCCAACTGAGACCTCGCACCTCCGGAGGACAGACGGACGTTACCGCCTGGGACAGGAGACTGGAGGCACCGCCTGGAGCAGGCAGCCGGCTGTGGGCCCTCCCAGTGGCCCCCGGGGCGAGGCGGGAGTCCGGTAAGCCCGAGTCTCAGGAGTCCCGGAAGGAGTGTGTGTTTGTCAGTTTGTGGCCTTGCGCCCCCTCTGGGAAGCCCGCACCCCCATTCTCAGGGGTGGGGTTTGAGCGGGGCAGCCCCCAGTGCTGCTGGTGGGCCTCACAGGGCTGAGGAGCTCCGCCCGTCCTGCAGCCACCGAGTGGTTCAGGGACTGGACTTGAGCCTGGTCAAGGGATTCTGGCAAAGGGAGCCGCCTGTCGGGGGTGTTGTCCTGTCTCCCTCTGGCTGAGCAGGACGACCACCAACTTCCCGCAGACACCTGACCAGGGACACATATGTGGAACCCCAAACCAAGGACTGGAAATACACTAGCACGCGGACAAGGACAGAAACTGAGTTTTGGAGACATTATCTATTGTGAATGGACTTTGAGTTTGGTCCCTCACACCCCAGACTTCCAGCTGCACAGCGAGGTGAGCCCGGTGAGCGGTGAGGGGAGGCGGCCTGCCATGGGAGGGTCCTGGCCGGCCAGCCTGAGCCACGTGCCCGCGGGGCCCCCGGGACTGTGAGCGCGCCACCTCTTAAGGTCCTGGGGTACGGTGGCAGGTTCTGAGCCGCAGAAATCTCCTCTTTGATGAGCTATAAATGGTCTTTGTGTTGCGTTCCCTCAGTGCTCATAGTTCAACCAGTGGGGAGCGGGAACAGCCCCAGTTATTTTGCGTTAATTTGGAGAGAAAGCTCGCAGCTACACCCAGGGGAGTCACACGGTGCCGTAGTGCAGGGAACTTCTGACAAAGCCGAGCATCACATCGTTTCAGAAAACCCGGGTCTCATCTGGGCACAGCAGTCCAGGCTCTCTCCCAGCATCCAGACTCACCCCTCCTGGCCCGGTGCCCAGGACACCACAGGGACAGCGTCTGTTCGGCTGGGGACGGGGCCTCTGTCCTGCCCTGCGCAGGGGTCCGTCGTGTGGCGTGACCCTCCCGGGCAGTGCAGCAGAGGGGTCGGGGTCTTGGTTTGAGCAGAGTCAGGGGGCGGGAGGCAGAGGGTGGAACAGGGCAGGCCTGGACGGGCAGGATGCCCTGCAGTCCAGCTGCCCCAGCGCAGGGGGAGGCTGTGCGAGCACAGGATCGGGCAGGGATGGATGTTGGAGGGAGGGGAGGGAATTACAAGGGATGAGATGGGAGAGGAATGAGGTCCTGTTTGCTTTCTTGTAGCTTCGCCTCAGGCTAGCTTGCTGTGAAAGAGGCAGGGAGGGAAGCCAGTGATCAGAAACGTTAATTATGCCAAGACACACGCCCCCTCTTGAGCATCTTCCTGTCCTCCTGGGGCCGCCCAGGGCCACCACCAGGAAGGTGTGATGGACCACAGCTGGCGCCTCCTCCCACCTACACGCTTCTGGAATGTGCTAGAACAAAAGGCTGCTTTTCAAATGGCCAGCCTGCCGACTCCGCCCGCCCTCCCTGGGGCCAGACCCGACCCCACACCCACGGCCAAGTCCAAGGAGGCGAGAGACTCAGTTCAGCTCCTGCAGACGATGACGAAGTGTTTTCACGGCAAGGATCCGTCCACAGGCGAGACATCGGCGTGCACGGCACAGGCAATCGTGTTCCCCGGCTTCTCGCAGCCTGCGCCGAGTTTTCCGTGA
>NW_023191440.1:0-1387 GCF_002007445.2 Ailuropoda melanoleuca | reverse complement strand
ATAGGATTATTAGTCATGGTTTTGATAACTATATTGGGTAAGATTCTGTTGTAGCACATGGAAAAAAGATTGTCCTACTGGGTTTGAAAAATTAAATTGCCATGTTGAAGGTCACATGGATAGAACTTGAATNTAGAACTTGAAGGCAGGCCCTAGGAGTTGAGAATGAATTTGGAGGACAGCCTGCAAGAAAATTGAGATGTCAGTCGTACAAACACTGGGACTTGAATTCTGTTACTACTCAGTGAGGTTGGAGGAAGACCCCTAGCATCAGATGTGATCTTCCATGCTGACACTGATTCAAGTGTGATCCACTGGTGAGATCTAGATCACAGGATCCAGCTGACCTGTATCTTGACTGTAAGATGTAAATTTATGTTGTTTAAGATGCTACAATTGTGATAATTTGTTATAGAGCAAAGAAACCAATACATCTTCCTTCTTGTTCACACAATCATTTCAAACACATAAAAGAAGAAACTTAAAAACTTTTATATATTTACATTGCATTTAAAATGAAATAACAATTCCCCCCCTTAGATTTATTGAGGTAAAATTGACAATATAGAGTGTACAATAAAAATATATTTAAAGAGTTCAATGATATGATTTGATATCAAAAGTCAAAATATTCCTCAAATCAAGGTAATTAACGTATCTGTCACATAAGATAGTTACTTTTTAATTATTTTATTATTGTTTTAATTCCAGCATAGTTAATATACTGTGTTATATCAGTTTCAGTTGTACAATCTAGTGATTCAACAGTTCCATATATTACTCAATGCTCATCATAAGTGGACTCTTAATCTCCTTCACCTATTTCTTTCATTCCCCCACCATCTCTTCTAGGGTAACCATCTATTTGTTCTTTATAGGGGAAGAAAGGGATAAAGAAAGGGGGGGTAATCAGAAGGGGGAATGAAGCATAAGAGACTATGGACTCTGAGAAACAAACTGAGGGCTTCAGAGGGNTCAGAGGGGAGGGGGGGTAGGGGAATGGGATAGACTGGTGATGGGTGGTAAGGAGGGCACGTATTGCATGGTGCACTGGGTGTTATACGCAACTAATGGATCATGGAACTTTACATCAAAAACCAGGGATGGTGTCTAACCATGTATGGTGACTAACATAATATAATAAAAAAACATTAAAATAAAAAATTAAAAAAAGAAAGAAAAAAAGAGTCTGTTTTTTGGTTTGTCTCTTTTTTCCTTTTTGATTGATTCTTAAATTCCATATATGAGTGAAATCATATGGTATTTATCTTTCTCTGACTGGCTTACTTCACTTAGCATTATACTCTCTAGATCCATCCATGTGGTAGCAAATGGCAAGCTTTCAGTCATTTTTATGGCTGAATAATATTCCAATATATATATATAT
>NW_023191439.1:0-883 GCF_002007445.2 Ailuropoda melanoleuca | reverse complement strand
TCATATTTGCTTAACTTTTTTCAGGGAAATGTGAAGACGTTGGCTTTGCCTCAGATAATTGTTCCTGATGGCCAGGAATTGGCAAAAGTTTCCTATAAAGAACCATAAAGTGAATATTTTACATTTTCTAGCCACTTATGGTCACTATCATATATTCTTCTTTGTCTTTTTCTTAACTTGAAGTCCATAACTTGAAGTCTTGAGGTAGATTTGACTCCCAAGATGTGTTTTGCTAACCCCTGCTTATTACCATGGTAAACTACAGGGCATATATATTAAAGATTTTTATTCCTCTAAGTATGTATGATAGCCAGCCTCCAAGATGGCCCTAATGATCTCTGGCCCTTCAGGTATTTACAGCTTTATGTGGTCCCTCCCCTTTGAGTGTGGACTGGGCTTTGTGACTCACTTGTAATGAATAAATAACGCAATAATAACAGTATGTGACAAGGATATTAGGCCATATAAAGCAGTATGGTTTTGCTTTCTATCTCTTAGACCACATGCCCTAGAGGAAGCCAGCTGCCAAATCTTGAGCAATCATATGGAGAGGCACCCATGCATATGGAGAGGCCCCCATGCAGCAAGGAACTTAAGTCTCCAGCCATAGAGGATCCAGTGAACTTAAAATCAGAACCTCCTCGCCCAGTCAGACCTCAAATGGTTGCAGCCTTAACTATCATCCTGGTTACAGTTTTATGGAAGATGTAAACCAGAACCAGCCAAGTAAGTTGCTTCCAGATTCTTAATTTACAGAAACTATACGACATTAAATGTTCATGGCTATGTTTTGGTATAAGTGGCTGTGCCATGATAGGTAACTAATAAATAATTCTACTATGTTATTTTGTAAGATTTAACCTGGTTATCATAAAACTGCAGA
>NW_023191438.1:7806-9374 GCF_002007445.2 Ailuropoda melanoleuca | reverse complement strand
ACAAAGACTGTAACAAGAGACAAAGAAGGACTCTATATAATCATAAAGGGAACAGTCCAAAAGAAGATATACAAATTGTAAACATTTATGCACACAGCACAGGAGCACCCAAATACCCAAAAGTTTAATAACAAACGTAAAGAAACCAAATGATAATACTACAATAATAGTAGGAGACTTTAACACCCCACTTACAGCAATGGACAGATCATCTACACAGAAAATCAACAAGGAAAAAATAGCTTTGAATTGTCCACCCTGCACCAGATGGATTTAGCAGGCATATTCAGAAAATTCCATCCTAAAACAACAGACTACACATTCCTTTCAAGTGCAAATGGAACATTCTCTAGGATAGATCACTTTTCGGCCACAAAATGAGCCTCCACAAATTCAAGAAGATCAAAGTCATACCAAGTACCTTTTCTGACCACAAGGCTATGAAACTAGAAGTCAACAACAAGAAAAAAATCTGGAAAGACCACACATACATGGAAATTAAATACCATGCTACTAAATAATGAATAGGTCATCCAGGAAATAAAAGAAGAAATTTAAAAAGCACATGGAAACAAATGAAAATGAAAACACAGTGACCTAAAACCTTTGGAACACAGCAAAAGCAGTTTTAAGAGGGAAGTTTATAGCAGCACAGGCTATTAAACTGAAGGAAGAATCAGACAAAGGAGATATTTTTCTCTTTACCAATAAGAAATGTGTTGAGTAATTAATTCAAAATATATTAACAGGTGCTTATTACACACAGACACACACACACACACCTGTGTGTTTTATCTAGATTATGGAGAGCAAAATACCTGTTTTATATGCATTCAGAGGAGCAAAGAAGAAGGGAAACTACTAACTCTTGGTGACGTTCCCCTTGGAAAGGTAAAACTGGAGCTGAGGTTTGAAAATAACTAGAATTTACCTGGATAGGGAATGAAGAAAAGTTATTCCCAGCAGAATGAACATGATGAGTACAAAAACACAGAGGTGCGAGTGTTCTTGGAGAATAGATTGAGTGTGTGTCAGAAAGTAGTTTGCTCTGAGACTAATTATGTAGACTAGGGTCGGATCCATGAAGTGCTTTGTGTCTCATGCCAGGAATTTAGACCTTTATCCTAAAAGCATTGAGGAACCATTGGGAGCAACTTTGGAGGTTGAGTGATACTGCTAGATACATGTTTTTAACGATTTTGGGAAGCTAATATTTATAGTAGAAGTAAGCTGGATGGTAGGGAGGAATAGAAGGAAGTCAGAAGGAGAAAGCTTGGTTAAAGTATTTCCTTTAAATTATTTTGTTAACATACACAAATAAATTTGTCAATTGATTTGAATTCTACAAACCCTACTGAACAAAGAGTGGTACCACAAAGAGAAAAAGATAAGAAAAAATATTTTAAAGTCCATATAAAATGTTATGGAACACTTAAATAGAAGCTCTTGAATTCTTTAAAACTTGTAACGTAAGATGGTCTGTGATCTGAATCTGTGGTTTTATCAACTGAAGATTTTATGTTTTTCTTCCTCAAGTATCCTTGCAATGAAGAGGGGATGTTAAAATA
>NW_023191438.1:0-1135 GCF_002007445.2 Ailuropoda melanoleuca | reverse complement strand
AGGATTATCACAACCTAAGTACCAGCTTTGTACACTAACCTATTCCATCCCATAGGATTCTGGGTTTCCAGGGTTACAGAATCTGTGATTCCATGGATAATTCCAGATTGAAAGATGCTTTTCCCTTCCAAATCACTTTAATGTGACTGTCATACGTGTGTGTGTGAGGGGGGAGTTGTTTTTGCAAAAAGATTCCCTGTAAAATCTGTAGTCATACCACTGGCTATCTCCTGGTTGGTAAGGTTTATTGTAAAACATTACCATTTGGGGTAAGCTGGGTGAAGGTTACACAGAATGTCTTGTGCTATTTTTCCACTTTTCTTTGAAACTTTTTTTTTTTTTTTTTAAGATTCTGTTTGAGAGAGAAAGCACAGGAGCTGGGGGAGCAGCAGGCAGAGGGAGAGGGAGAAGCAGACCCCCCTCCCCCCACTGAGCAGGGAGCCGGCTTTGAGTCTGGATCCCAAGACCCTGGGATCATGACCTGAGCCCAAGGCTGATGCCTCACCAACTGAGCCTCCCAGGTATCCCTGAAACTGTTTATTTCAAAATAAATATGCTACTCATGAAAATGAAAGAGGATAAACTTTTCAACTCCAAATCTAAAATGGTCTTAGGAGAGCTTTGGAATCACCTGACCAATGTGATTAACCTTGGTCGAGAGAGTGTGAGGCTCAATGAAAAAGGCTTATATATGTATGAGGCTCACTACTAACTCTGGCAGTGATAAACATTACATGGTCTTGTCGTTTTGCTCTCCCCCAACTCCTAGACCAACCAAGACCCTAGACCCAGACCAAGCTAACTCTGAATTAGCTTCAGCTAACAAGGAACGAGACTAGACGGAGTGGCCAAAAAGGCTGGGAAAACCCAGGGAAAGAACACTCTGCACATAATTTATTTAAGTCACTCTGCATTTGAGGCTCGCTCTCACACCAACTGCGCCATCTCGGGCAGGCAGTCGGCCAGGGCTCGGGGCCCATTCGGACCGAGGCCTGGGTCTCATCCGGGGACCTCCGACCGCACTAGGGCACTAGGGAGTCGGCCTGACTCAGAGCGAGTCTTTCCTTCTCCTTCTGCAAGACCTGCTCCTCCCACAGCGCCTGGTCCACCTGATCATCGGTGAGCACGACAGGCT
>NW_023191437.1:0-4722 GCF_002007445.2 Ailuropoda melanoleuca | reverse complement strand
GTCACTGTCCCACAAGGGTGACCACTATTTTCACTTTTAATATCAGAGACAAATTAAGCCTGCTTTTGAACAGCATAAGTTGGGGATCATATAGGGCATAACTCTTTTTTGTCTAATTTCTTTTGCTTGGTATTTTGTTTTGCTCAATTTAGTCATGTTGTTGGGTTTATTCATTTGCTCTCATTACTGAATAGATCAGCATTGTGTGCCTATACAACAATTTATCCCATCTAATATTGATGGGCATTTGGGTAGCTTCCAGTTTGGTCTGTTACAAATATTTGTACTAGCATGAACATCATAGGACATAGGTAGTTATATTTAAAACATAGGTTCAATTTTCATTTTCCTGGTGACTAATCATGTTTTAAAAAGCTTTTCATATGTTTATCAGCCATTTGGATGTTCTCTGTTGTGAGTGCCTGTTCAAATCTTTTTCTATTTTCTATTGAATTGTCTGCGTTTTTCTTGGTGATTTTGTAGGGTTTTTTTTTTTTAATATTCTGGTTATGAGTTCTTCGTTACACATAGGTAATATTCTATCTTTACACTCTGTGATTTGCCTTATTATTCTTTTGATGGTGACTTCTGATAACTGGAAGTTCTTAATATAGTCCAATTTTTCAATTTCTATTCTGTATAGTGTTTTTATGTTCTGTTTAAGGAACCTGTCTTACTCCAAAGTCATCAATATTTCCCTATTTTTTCTTCTAAAGGATTCTTTACTGTTTTACCTTGCATATTTATTTTTTAAAGATTTTATTTATTTATTTGACAGAAAGAGGGAGAGAGAAAGAGAGACCATAAGCAGGGGGAGCAGCAGGCAAGGGGGAGAAGCAGGCTCTCCGCTGAGTAGAAAGCCTGAGGTGAGGCTTGAAACCAGGACCCTGGGATCATGACCTAAGCCAAAGGCAGATGCTTAACTGACTGAGCCATCCAAGCACCCCTAGTTGAAACATAATTAAAAGGTTGGGAGTGGGGAGCCTGGGTGGCACAGCGGTTAAGCGTCTGCCTTCAGCTCAGGGCGTGATCCCGGTGTTATGGGATCGAGCTCCACATCAGGCTCCTCCGCTATGACTGCTTCTTCCTCTCCCGCTCCCCCTGCTTGTGTTCCCTCTCTTGCTGGCTGTCTCTCTCTCTGTCAAATAAATAAAATCTTTAAAAAAAAAAAAGGTTAGGAGTTTGCTGGACATGGACTGTTTATCTTTTTCCATGTTATCAATTATGTTTAAATGGCTCTTTTTACCTCCTGGTCTGTGAGGCTCCCCTACCTTTCATATTTAAGTGATGTTTGTATATTGTGTGAGATTGGGATCAAAATGTACTCTTTCCCAGTTGAAATTGATATCCAGTTTACCCAGCATTATTTATTGAAAAGACCATCCTTTCCCCACTGCATTATAGTGTCATTTTGTCATATGTGTAGATATGTTTCTGGACTATTATGTTCCATTGGTCTGTTTATATTATCTTGTGCCAATAGCACACTGTTTGGATTATTATGACTGAAGTCTTGATACCTAGTAGTGTAGCTCCACCAGTTTTATTTGTCTTCACCAAGATTATCTTAACTGTTAGTTCATTATGTAAGTGCCCCCCACCCCCGCAATTGCTTTTATTTTGATTGGCATTGCATTGACACTATAGATTGCTCTGACTCTTATCTATAGATAGATTTGGAGAAAATTGACCTCTTTAAATACAGAGTCTTCCAGTCCATGAACATGTCATATTCCTTCTTTTATTTAAATCTTTTACATTTTTCTTAAAAATGTTTTGTCGTTTGTAAATGTACAGGTCTTGCACATATTTCATTAAATTTATCTTTGTCATTTGAAGCTTTGGGTGCTATAATTAAAGGTACAGTTCTTAAAGTTTTATTTTCTATTTGTTTATTATTTCCCTTTTCTTGTAATCTCCTTGTAAAGTTTTAATATCAAGATTTTGTAGGTCTTATAAAACAGGAAGTTTTCCCTCTTTTTTTTTTTTTTAAAGATTTTATTTATTTGAGAGAGAGTGAGCATGGGTGGAGGTGGGGTGGGGCAAAGGGAGAGGGAGAAGCAGGAGCCCGATGCAGGGCTCAATCCCAGGACCCTGGGATCATGATCTGAGCAGGAGGCAGACACTTGACCTACTGGGACACCCACCCTGAAGTTTTCCCTCTTATTTAGTTTTCTGGATATATTTATCTAAGATTTGTGTTAAATATGGGAGTTTTGATCTAGATTATAATGCTAAATTTTTGTGTCTTACAGAAAATGATTTGTCATTTGCATTTTTTCCTAACCATGTCAAATGAAATTATTTCAGCATTAAATCTAAGTTTTGGGGCGCCTGGGTGGCTCAACCAGTTTATTAAAGTTTATTATATTCACAGGTCCTGGAGACAGGAGAGACAGCACACTACCTAGAGCCACATGACAAAGTACTGGTGACTACAGGAGGCAGAAGGGTCGTGAACAAGGGGAGAGTCTAAGCCATGGCCTTTATTGGAGTTTCCTAGGAAAAGGCCAGGCAGGGCAGGGTAAAACAAATTTAGGATTGGCTAGTTTGAATAATTTTAGTGGGCTCTAAACTGTAAGGGTGGTCTCTAACTGCCTGGTACCTGGCCCTGGGATGCTTAAAAGAGAGGAAAGTTTCTTCCTGGGGTGTAGCGGCAGAGACAGGAGGTAGGCTCTGTATTGGTTAGTTTGCATATCAAAACTATGCTCCTGGCTGAACTCTTTGCTATTTCCTAGTTGTCTGCGGGAGATTAGAGTATCATTGTACACTACCTCTAGACCTTCCCCTTTCATACTTATTTTACAATTGCCAACTAATTTCTCTCACCTTTTCATTTTTTTCCCACACCATCACTCTAGTTACCAATTCCATCGTCCTCATAGTTACTATTTCTCATGTTTCTCAAATGCCTAATATTTCACATAAGCATGAGAATTCCCTTCCATCATTTTACCGTCACACTTCATCTCTGATTGAAGGTTTAACAATTGGATCTCCATTTTGTGCCAGAGTTTATCTGTGTTCACCACCGATGATGAGGTCTTCTTTGGCATCTGAGTGGAAAGTAGAGAATGATCCCATTTTGAAACCTCATATTAATGGCTGTTTTCACTTTTTGTTTGTTTTTGTTTGGGGGTTTTGTTTTGTTTTTCAATTACCCCCTAATGCCAAACATTACATGTTGAGTTCATGGAAAGCAAACTCCAAGACAGGGTTTATCATGCAGGATGTTTACTTAAAGAAATACACGTAGAAGCGAAGAGGAAAACCCAAGAGTGGACGGAGGAGTAAGTTGAGCCGTGATGCACAATTAATGACAGTTTGGACTAACACCAAAGGGAGCTTGGGAGCTGGAATGTCCCTTCAGAATTGTCTTGAGTTGAGCTGATATGGCCAGACTTTTATATTCTTACTTCAATCTTTTTTTTTTTAAGATTTTATTTATTCATTTGACAGAGAGAGAGACAGCCAGCGAGAGAGGGAACACAAGCAGGGGGAGTGGGAGAGGAAGAAGCAGGCTCATAGCAGAGGAGCCTGATGTGGGACTCGATCCCGGAATGCAGGGATCGGATCACGCCCTGAGCCGAAGGCAGACGCTTAACTGCTATGCCACCCAGGCGCCCCCTTACTTCAATCTTTAAATGAACATGGGTCACCCCAGGAAGGGGTACAACCTAGAAAAGAAGGGCACGTGATGTCATGAGCACTGGGTATTATATAAGACTGATCAATCACTGACTTCTACCTCTGAAACCAATAATACATTGTATTATTGTTAATTTATTGAATTTAAATTTTAAAAATGAAGGGGGAAAAAAGGAAGAATGTTAAAACTTAAAGTGTGCCCAAGGAGAACTTACCACTAAGCCCTCTGACCTCCGTTTTCGCTGGAATATAAACTCCTGACCACACTTAGTAACAGATAATCAGAGTGTTGGTTAGCCCACGCAACAAAACACCTCACTGTGGGTTTGTTCTGATAGATTGTAATTGTCTTTTCTGACCTACTAATTAGCTGTCCTCCTTCATCAGCATGTGACAGCTCCTCATTTTTAATTAGAATTAGCAGAGTCAGGTTGGCTTTACGTGGCCCATTTGCTCCTAAGACTTTTCAAAAACATCCCTCTCCTCCAGGAACTCCAGAGTGGAGATGTTCAAACCTAAAAATTTGACTTCAAAGTCTGGATTTAAAAAGGTTGCTGTGGGGGTGCCTGGTTGGCACAGCAGTTAAGCGTCTGCCTTCGGCTCAGGGCGTGATCCCAGCGTTAGGGGATCGAGCCCCACGTCAGGCTCCTCTGCTATGAGCCTGCTTCTTCCTCTCCCGCTCNGCTTCTTCCTCTCCCGCTCCCCCTGCTTGTGTTCCCTCTCTCGATGGCTGTCTCTATCTCTGTCAAATAAAAAAACAAAAAAACAAAAAAACGTGGGGCGCCTGGGTGGCACAGCGGTTAAGCATCTGCCTTCGGTTCAGGGCGTGATCCTGGCATTATGGGATCGAGTCCCACATCAGGCTCTTCCACTGTGGGCCTGCTTCTTCCTCTCCCACTCCCCCTGCTTGTGTTCCCTCTCTCGCTGGCTGTCTCTATCTCTGTTGAATAAATAAATAAAATAAAATCTTTAAAAAAAAAAAAAAAGGTTGCTGTGGCCGACATCGTAGAGGTTGCTGCCTATATTCTCCTCTAGGATTTTGATGGATTCCTGTCTCACATCGAGGTCTTTCAT
>NW_023191436.1:0-640 GCF_002007445.2 Ailuropoda melanoleuca | reverse complement strand
GAGGGAGAACTCTAAACGCGAGAGAAACAGCCATGGTTGCCATAGGCTGGAGGGCACTGGGGAACGATGGTCTTTTTAGGGCAGCAGAAGTACTCTGTGTGACACCGTAACAATGGGTATGTATAACCCTACACTTGTCCAGCTCCTAGAACATTCCAGATCAAGAGTGGCCCATAAGCTATGGACGTGGAGTGATGATGAGCCAGTGTGGGTTCATCACTTGTATCCCTGTACCATCCTGGTGGGGGATCCTGGTCCTGGGGGACGCCCCGCATGTGGGGTAGGGATTTGGTTTGTNGGTTTGTTTTGTTCTACCATGTTTAAAGGACGTTTTCCTCTCTTATTCATGTGCTTTGGAAAGTAGTACCCAAAAGTTACCAAAGAAAAGAAAAACCAAAAGACTGAGCCTGTTGAAGAGTCGTTTACTAGCCTGAGAGTTGAGCATGAGCTTTGAAGTCAGACAGCCCTGGGAAAAGATTCCCGCCTCTACGGCTCACAGCCCCGAGCCTCTGTCACCTCAGTACTGCAAGACTTGCTTATGCTCAGCAGATACGATCTCGTATTGTCACTAAGTGGATGAGGGCAGCTCACACACTGGGTGCTTGCTCCCCGCCAGCCATTGTGCTAAGCAATCCACACG
>NW_023191435.1:0-792 GCF_002007445.2 Ailuropoda melanoleuca | reverse complement strand
GTCCTTGATCATGGTCCCATGATCCCTACTTAGCAGGGAGTCTGCTTGTACCTCTCCCTCTCCCCCTACCCATGCTCGTGCTCTCTCTCTCTCTCTCAAATAAATAAAATCTTAAAAAAAAAAAAAGTAGGCTCCACACCCATTGAGGAGCCCAATGCAGGGCTTGAACCGATGACCCTGAGATCAAAACCTGAGCTGAAATCATGAGTTGAATGCTTAATCAACTGAGCCACCCAGGTGACCTGCCATTTTTTAAAAATTAATATTATGGTGTTATAGGATCTAAATTATTAAATTCTAAAGACTAAAGTCTATCTAAGAAGCTATATAAAATAAATGAAGAAAAGATCTAAACAAGATTTTCCTATTTCTCTTTTAAAACGGTCCTTACAGGAATAATACACAGAAGTGTGTTTCTAATCCTTAGGGCATGGATTCAGAGCTCTATGTAGCTTTCTTCTCAGGAAATACTTTTATAGCCTTTCCTTAAATTAACAGTTTTAAAAAATTATCTAAAGCTCTCTTCCTTATGAAGAAGGAAGCTCTCTTCCTTACCCCTTCCCACAGTATAGACAAAGGGAAAGCCTAACAATTACAGAATACCTCAGTGTTTACTGTGAGGATGCGTTAATATATGTGCACAATAAAGGGTTTACTCAGGAAGCCTGAGTTGCCCGAACTCTGAACATCTCAAAGGTCTTTAGGACTGGCCCTTGACTAGGCTCCTGAGAGATAACCTCTGAGCCCCGGGAATATCCGGCAGAGAAGAGTGTTTCTGTATACCAGAGGCTT
>NW_023191434.1:0-1955 GCF_002007445.2 Ailuropoda melanoleuca | reverse complement strand
TTGGGTGGTGATGGTCGTTACATGAATCTATACAAATGATAAATTTCACAATACTACACATTTAAAAAAAAATGCATGCCCAAACTGACCAAATCTGAATAGGACTTGTGGTTTAGTTAATGGTATTGTATTAACGTCCTAAGGAATATACGGGACATTTCTGCAATAGTTATACAACTTCTTGTGGTTCTTAAATTATTGCAAAAGAAAAAGTTGAAATATGTAATGGATTATTACTAGACTTATCTGAGTAATTTTCACGTTTGGGGCTTAGTTGGTAATACTGGTAGAAAACCATCTCTAAGACACTGGCTCACTCTATGAAAGCTGCTACCCTCTTACAAAAATGGAAGAATAGGGGCGCCTGGGTGGCACAGCGGTTAAGCGTCTGCCTTCGGCTCAGGGTGTGATCCCGGCGGTATGGGATCGAGCCCCACATCAGGCTCCTCCGCTATGAGCCTGCTTCTTCCTCTCCCACTCCCCTGCTTGTGTTCTCTCTCTCGCTGGCTGTCTCTGTCAAATAAATAAATAAAATCTTCTAAAAAAAATGGAAGAATAAAACAACAAAGAATGTAGGAAAAGTTCCAGTTTTCAACAGCACCTTGTTTTAATAAATATTCCAGCGCAGAATAAAAAGTTCTGCCTTCTTCTGCCTTTGTCTAAGTGCCAGAGAGGTAGGTGCAGATTTGGGGGGGACTCCTGCTATGATCTTCTTTCCCACCTGCCGCTAATCACAAGCAAGAGTCGGGAGGCTATCTGAGGGCTGGATGTGCAACAGACAGATCTTCCAAGTGGTTTATCTATTTATTTATTTTTGAGAGAGAGAGAACACAAGCAGGGGGAGCTGCAGGGAGAGGGAGAAGCAGACTTCCCACTGAGCAGGGAGCCTGATGCAGGACTCTATCCCAGGACCCCGGGATCATGACCTGAGCCGAAGGCAGACGCTTCACTGACTGAGCCCACCCAGGCGCCCCTTCGAAGTGGTTTAAAGAGGATGTTTGAATTGAGTGGAAGGTTACACCAGCCTGGTGAGATTTCTAAAGCACACAGACTGTGTCAGGACAATATGAAGATTTGCTGCATTTATGAATGAGAAAAGTAAGGAGAATAAAGTAAACAGGTAGTTTTATATCTGATGTATCCATTTGGGGTAAGGATCAGTTTTTTAATCCAAAATTATGTCCTTCAAATTTTGTTGGTGAGTGCTGAACTTTGTTTTTACCCTATTTTGTTTTTATACTGTGTTTTATGACATAATGATGATAGTAGATAATTGCTTACTTAAAGCTCTTGACAAAATAAAAAACTGGCGATTCTAAGTCACCCTCCTCCCCATGTTTTTCCTTCTTATTTCACCAACCTGTGAAATCCAACTGGATTAAATGTCTTTAAAGCATTTTTAAATTCGAATAATTGTTCATTCATGTGGTGGTTTATTTAGGGCCTCTTCCTTGCAAAGCACAGTCTTAGGCATTCTGGGATTCTGCCCTCCAAAAAGTCAAGATAAGACAGGTGCAGAAATAATACTAATGCAAGGTAGAAAGTGAAAAGTGCTGTGCAAAGTTTGGAAAATGAGCTGGAAATTTATTCTGACACGTATAAACACACCTAAAGCTGGAAAAGGTGAGAACTGAGATGTCAAGTGGCATGAAATTCATTGGCTAGACCTTTCTATAGAAAGGAAGCCTCATGTCAAGACCGACAAGGGTGAAGCCTGGAAAAAGGCAAAGCTTGTCAGGCTTGAAATAAACATGCACTAAACTCGAGCAAGTTTAGCAGGGCTCGGACGTGAACCAGAACACGTCTCGGGGGTCCTCACAGCACGAAGGGAATGAACTCATTTATCTCTGTACTCTTAAGCAGGTTATCAATGACACTTCTTTATGTGTTAAATCTGAAAAAAAAATATATTGACTCTGACCATATAGAATTATTTAGTAGTGGATTTTTTAAAG
>NW_023191433.1:0-660 GCF_002007445.2 Ailuropoda melanoleuca | reverse complement strand
AGAAGCAGACTCCCCACTGAACTGGGAGCCCATGGGGCTTGATCCCACGACTCCGGGATCATGACCTGAGCTGAAGGCAGACACTTAACTGACTGAGCCACCCCGGTGCCCCCAAAGTGGTTTTTTTTAAATGAGATCTGTTGAAATCAGATGGGGATATGAGTTCAGGCTAAATTCCTTAGAAGAAAAGGTAAAATGGGGCACCTGGGTGGCTCAGTCAGTTAAGCGTCTGCCTTCGGCTCAGGTCATGATCCAGGATGCTGGCATTGGGCTCCCTGCTCAGGGGAGAGCCTGCTTCTCCCTCTCCCTCTGCCGTTCCTCCTGCTTGTGCTCTCTCTCTCGCTCTCTCAGATACACAAATAAAATCTTAAAAAGGAAAGAAAGAAAGAAAGAAAGAAAGAAAGAAAGAAAGAAAGAAAGAAAGAAAGAAAGGAAGGAAGGAAGGAAGGAAGGAAAAGAAAGAANNNNAAAGAAATGGTAAAGCCCTAGACCTGTACTGTCCATGCTAGTAGCCACTAAACCACATGTGGCTATTGAGCACTGGAAATGTGGCTAGTTTGAACTGAAATGTGTTATAAGTATAAAATATACTCCAGATTTTGAAGACTTAGTATGAAAGAAAAAAAAGCTAAATAGTCTTAATAATTTTTAGGTTGATTA
>NW_023191432.1:0-785 GCF_002007445.2 Ailuropoda melanoleuca | reverse complement strand
GAATGTGTTTTATCTTTTCACGCTTTTGTACCTGAAAGTTAAATTGAAGTAATTCAGATCCTGCTTTCTACTACCTGTATTCTGAAGGATTTTATAGTATACAGCTAATTTCTTCTTGCTAGACTCTTACTTTTTTTGTGTGTAACAAATCTTGGATTATGCATGCATACACACGTATACAGGTATAATTACATATAATTACATATGCACTTACATAGAAAGAAAATCTGGTGAGATTGAAACTCAAATTTCAACATTTTTAGTTTTGTGGAAGTTTGTGGGCACTCCTAAAAAGNTAAAAAATATTTTATTAACTTTACAGCTCTTCAGACTATATCCTAGTATAGTAGATACTCGTTTTAGTAGGCATGTGCTATTTTATCTTGATTTGGTAAAAACAACCCAAATTCTTTTCAGAAAATTACCTTCCTCCCTGGTGTTCAAGACTAATAGCACAATCAATCAGGATATCTTGACCCTCTCTGGCTAAGGGGTGGGAGTGTGACTTAAACTAGGCCAATCAGTATCACCTCCAGGACACTGACTGTTGAGCAGAATGATGCAAAATCCTAAAAATTGGTTGGAGCTTTGGGGTGCCTATGGCTGAGTCAGTTAAGGGTCTGCCTTCAGGTCAGGTAATGGTCCCAGGGTCCTGGGATGGAGCCCCTTCTTGGGCTCCCTGCTCAACGGGCAGTCTGCTTCTCCCTCTCCCTCTGCTTCTGCCTTTCCTCCTCTCCCTCTGCCCTTCCCTCCCCCACCCCCTAACCCCTCATGCTCTCTCTCTT
>NW_023191431.1:0-803 GCF_002007445.2 Ailuropoda melanoleuca | reverse complement strand
CCCTTTTAGCTCATCAAAAAATAAGTAGTTCCCAAAGGTTCCTTTACCTTAATTTAAATTCAGCACTTAAGTACCTTATATCCATCCTAAGCACTGAACAGTACCAGCCAGGAAGATATGTATNGAACAGTACCAGCCAAGAGGATATGTATGATTTCAGCAGAATGGGATCCAACTCCATATCACATTAAGTTCCACAAAGAAAAATAACTATGCAAAACCCAAGGACTTAACTTAAAGTGAAACTCTACAAGGACATCACAAACCTAATGCAATAAATATAAACTGAGGGTATACCTTAAATTATTCTCTCTCTTTTGCTGAGTTAGAAGATGAGAGTTAAAATGTTTATACTATATAACAAAAGACCTAAGAGACATTCGGTTAGAGCAACTAACGCCCTTTTTTGGGGGGAAAAATGAGTAGTAAATTTCTCTTCCCAGTCTTTTTAAAAAAGATTTGTTTATTATTTTGNAGTCAAGCAGACTCCTGAGCGCAGAGCCCAACACAAGGCTCAAACCCATGACCCTGAGATCATGACCTGAGCGAAAGCAAGAGTGGGGAGGCTCAATGGACTGAGCCACCCAGCCACCCCCCAATGTGAGTCTTAAACAAGGCTTTGATATTTAAGATATTCGTGTCATTTGGAAACCAAGGGGAATAAAATTTACTCTGAGAAGTGTTTTAAAATGATAAACATTAGTATGAGAAGGTGGTTACCCGTGTTCTCCTGTTACTTTTGGATTTCATGTTTGGGATTTACTTTCTCTAAAAATAAAATATAATTTAAATGCTTGAATCTT
>NW_023191430.1:0-559 GCF_002007445.2 Ailuropoda melanoleuca | reverse complement strand
ATCCCCCAACCCAGCCCCAAGGTACAAAAGTCAGTGATAGCAACAACCAGAACACCCATCCCTAAAGGGACACACTTTGGAGCTGTAAATATTTCTTTACAACTGGGACATTTATTGGTTGGANTGGTTGGGTGAACTTAGCTTATTTAATCTGAGTCTGTTTCCTTAATTGCAAGGATTGATGTAAGAGAAAGAGGAATTACATAGAAGTGCCCAACTTGGTGTCTGGTATTTGGTAGATGTACATGTTGGTTTGTTTTAATCCTCTGATGGCAACGCGGAATACTGAATTGAGTGTAAATGTCTGTGCAACGTCTCTAAATCCTTAACCAGGACCATCAGTTCTCTTTATCTGTGGATTCCGTATTTATGAATCCACCTATTCACTAAACCTCAAATCAATGCTTATGGAACTTCTGTGCTCATTCACAGATGTACTGAGAACGAAAAAAAATTTGGGTCACCCAATGCACACATTCCCAGCTGAAGCAGAACAAGGTGACCCTCTATCTTCTTGCTTCAGCACTCATGCTGTAAACAAGTGTCCTTTTCTCCATCT
>NW_023191429.1:0-979 GCF_002007445.2 Ailuropoda melanoleuca | reverse complement strand
AGGAAGATGTGTCTTTCAGCAATCTGAGCTACGGTCAAAAGTGTGTGACCTACCAGCCCCGACATGCCAACTTAGACTAAGATTTCTGGAATGGTTGAAAAAAGTATTTTAATATGGTTTACCTTGGTGGACTATTTCATAGGTGATTTCTAAAATTTCACAGGATACATCTTTAAAGTCCTTAGACATCTTCAGATATAATACATAGTACATTTTTTACTGTAGGAAATGAACTCCTTATTCTTCCTCTTTCACTCACTCTGTTTCATGTGGACTTTTTTGTATGTATGTCAAGTATGAAACCTCATATTTGCACCTCTCTTTCCTTCTCTTGATTACAAGAGGTAAATGAAGCATATTGACAAAGAAAATTATTTAGAAGCTGGTAAACATAACGTGTACTTTAAGGATATCTGAGTTTGGCTGTATGTTTATTTCTGGGGCTTTCATACTCTTTCAGAGAAAATTTGCTGTATGTTAAGTCTTCTATGGAGTGAAAGTAGAAATAGCATATTTATAAATTTGGGTCTTTTTTTTTTCCTTAGAAGACTTAAGAAAGAACTTATGAGAACAAAACAGTTTCAAGGATCAGAAAAGACAGAGAAGGCCTTGACCTCACTCAGCATAAAATCCTTAGGCTATTTTCAGAAGAATTTTTTGGAGTTATGAGTTACTGATAGTTGCTAAAATCAAAGAATTGACACATAATACAACCAACTACCAAATTTAAGGTATAATTAAAGTCCTGAACTCTAATAAAACATTTTACTCTAGGGAAACTCTTAAGGCAGGTTAACCGTGTCCCACCCCGAGGGATAGATGACCTTGACAGTGGATTTAGAAAAACAGCCTTGGGTTCTCCTTTGTATGCAAAGGGCATGGACTTTAAGAAGTGTTTTTCCTGTGTTGGTAAAAATGGATTTGCCATCATCCTTCCTTCTTACCTGTTTCCCATTGTGAACTACACACTGAAGGCAGG
>NW_023191428.1:0-669 GCF_002007445.2 Ailuropoda melanoleuca | reverse complement strand
ATGGCACGAAAGTCCCCAGAGCTCCAGGAGGCACAGCCATGTGAGTCCACTGAACTCGCTTTAATACCTAAGCCAGATACAGCTAGGGCAAGGGTCTAGCTTTGGTCATCATGAGCTGGGATACTGCCTGCAGAGTTTACCAAATGTCCAGGTCCACGCAGTGCCTTCCTGGCTAAGGCATTCCCCTCAGTTAAGCAAACAGAATAATTACAGAAATTGCAGTTTTGATATTTTATTAATGAATGAGCTTGTACTCGGTATTGAAGGATATCCACGAGCATATGCATATTCATGTCATGAAAGCATTTTGGGTTTACTGGCATCTCAGGACTGCAGGGGCACAGTTGGTATCTGGCAGCTTAAAGTGAATAAAATGAAATCTTGCCCTTTTACAATTATATTAAGCTAACTCATGAATCAGGAAGGTGGCTTTCAATCATCTCATCTCTTATTTTTATTTGATAAATGAGGGGACTGAAGCCTCTGGGGCATTGATGGAACTTGGTTGTGGTCGCAAAGCTAATGCATGCTGGAGCCTGGATCTCTACCATGATTGGTGGCCTTGGGCTTCCACATTCTTGTTTTGGGGGAAAGTCACGCACATATAAGATCTGAGTTCTCTCTCTTACTTTTCTCCTTTCCTTTTGCTTCTGTTTCTCTCTCATTCTT
>NW_023191427.1:5903-8610 GCF_002007445.2 Ailuropoda melanoleuca | reverse complement strand
TTCATGTGTCTAGCACTTGTTGGTTGTTGGATGAAACAATGGGCGTGACAGGGTTAGTTGCTTATCATTATTCAGTAGGCTAGCAGTGTTCACATAGTGGTGCAAGGATAGCCAAGCATAGCCCGATGTCCAAGTGTTTCTCAAGCCTTTGCTTGTGTCCTGTTTACTAATATTCTTTTGGCCAAAACAAGTCACTTCGCCAATCCATATTCAAGTAGTGGAGAAATACACTATAGCTCTTGTTGGGACGATCTGAAACATCTTATTACAAGGCTCTAGGTGCAAGAAAGAAAAGAATTTGTGGACATTTATTCTCTACCAGAGATACTTTTATTTTTATCACCAAAGCCTTTCCTGTGTAATATCATTCAGCATTCCCTGGTAGCTATACCTTTGGACATTTACTGTTTCTTCAGTGTCTGCCCTATATTGTGTACATAAAAGAAGCACTTAAAAATTTCACTTAACCTATACTTCTGAGATATACGAGAGCTCAAACTTGGATAGACATAAAGTGTGTCCAGTACAGAGGCTAAACAAGTATATGAACCACACACACACACACACACACACACACACACACACACACATATATATATTAGGAAAAGAAGAGAGGGGGAAAATCGAAAAAGCCCTTGATCAGTGGTACTGAACCAGAGGCAAATTTCCTCCCCTCAGGGGACATTTAATCATGTCTGGAAACATGACTGTTTGTCACAACTGGGAAGGTGCTCTGGCCAAGGATACTGATAAACATCCTGCAGTGCTCCTGACAACAACACACACCAAAGAATTATCCAGACCAAAATGTCAGTAGTGCTAAGGTTGAGAAACCTAAGTTTTTACTGAATGCAGGTGGGAAAAATTTATATAATGTGACTTATAGAAGGGCCCTTAGAAGATGCAAACTGAGAAAAGAAAAGGCAAGGGTTATTTCTGTCTTCAAATTAGGGAAAGAAGAATACATGTTTAGGTGAAGTCAGATTGGAGTTATTCCTCAAGAATAATATTGAATTTGGGGGAGGAAGTCAGATGTACTTCATCGCTATAATCCATGTTTTTATGCTTCCTTCAAGGTGATTTCTCCCTAGCTAGATGGGATATTAGATGTATTCTGTGGGTACTATATATTTTAAACTGTAGCTCTTGGAGCCGAAAGTATTTGAGTAGTTAGTAATTTTTTAATATTGAATGGGACATGTATAAAAAGTATCAGATGACCAGATCGTTTTTAGAAATATATGTCCTGGTTGATCACATTGTCTTCACATTGTCACTTGTTAATGTGAGATATGGAGCAAGTATTACCTTCCTGTGAACTGAGAATACCTACACCTGAATATTGTTGGGTAAAAATTAAATTAAATGGGGCTTATAAATAACCTTGCCTGCCACATAAGAAACACTGAGTAAATGATAGTAGTCATAGTGTTGGTGGTAATCTTTCTTCCTTCCCAGTAGTAGCAATATTTCTCACTTGGATTATATTCTTAGTAGCAGGAAAGAATCAGTTAAAAGTGATAAAGTAGCATTACGGAGCTTTAAAAGTCTAGGGCTTCCACATCTTACAGTTTTTTTTCATAAAATCCAGAATACAGGTGGGTAACATGAATCCTTGAGTTCTGATTCTCTAGTACAGTATCCCACGGATAGCACAGGCTCTTATGGTGCTAAATGTAAATAATTGATGATAGTTGAGTCGTCACCTATTTTATTTCCTCTTTAGGGTAAGAAAGAATATAGACAAAAGTAAATGTTTATGGATTTGTAACATTTATTTCTAATTTTCCACCTATACATGCAAATGACAAATATTTAGAGCGAAGAAGTGAGGTTCTTCCTCCCCCACGCACAGTAGATTTTCTTTTTTAGTCCATGCATGATTCCTAACTTTGTTTACATGTACTCTCCAACTCTTACATATTTCATTAAGCCACAGGCCATTCTTTCAAATATTCAAAAAGAAAAGCATTCCCCAATGTTGTTTACATGGAGAACAGTTACTTTAGCTATTGGTGATATGCAAGGAGCTAAACAATCTCTCTTATAACTGATAATATGAAACAGTAAGGCAGTCTGGCCACCTATACAGAATGGTACTTTTAGATATTTTTGCTAGTGTGAGTCCAGTAATTTATCAGTCAGTCGACTGACTTTTCACTTACAAAAGTAAACAAAAACATTACTCGCGTTCACACAACAAAGCAAGGAATAGAATATGTGCTTCTTGCTTTTTTTCCCAACAAAAGGAGACCTGTGAATTACAGAAAAACCACGTGTGAACACTTCAAAGGAAGTATGCCAAACACATTGTGTGTGTGTGTTTTAAAAGATTTAGTAGCTCCTTTAAAGCTCTAAGTACAGCTGTTGGTCTGACTAATCATGTACCCCTGAAACCAATTAAATTTGTAGACTAGAGAAATATTCTTCAAACGCTTTTGAAAAAATGAGAGTTGCCTCCTAAAGCCAACACCTTTTAATTAACAAAATAGTCAGAGAAAAGCTGTGGTTTGCAATAGTTTGTTACACCTACTGTTATTCATGCTACTATTCCGGTGTGCCAAACTCAATTCCTTCTAGCTATTTTGAGCTTGAGTTTCTGTCTGCTTAACTATGGAAAGAAAACACAGTTCTTAGTAGGGATTTTTAATTGTCTAACAAATGCATGGGAAACACATTATGCTACAGTCACCAGTAGTCAGTACAG
>NW_023191427.1:0-3227 GCF_002007445.2 Ailuropoda melanoleuca | reverse complement strand
ATATATATATTAGGAAAAGAAGAGAGGGGGAAAATCGAAAAAGCCCTTGATCAGTGGTACTGAACCAGAGGCAAATTTCCTCCCCTCAGGGGACATTTAATCATGTCTGGAAACATGACTGTTTGTCACAACTGGGAAGGTGCTCTGGCCAAGGATACTGATAAACATCCTGCAGTGCTCCTGACAACAACACACACCAAAGAATTATCCAGACCAAAATGTCAGTAGTGCTAAGGTTGAGAAACCTAAGTTTTTACTGAATGCAGGTGGGAAAAATTTATATAATGTGACTTATAGAAGGGCCCTTAGAAGATGCAAACTGAGAAAAGAAAAGGCAAGGGTTATTTCTGTCTTCAAATTAGGGAAAGAAGAATACATGTTTAGGTGAAGTCAGATTGGAGTTATTCCTCAAGAATAATATTGAATTTGGGGGAGGAAGTCAGATGTACTTCATCGCTATAATCCATGTTTTTATGCTTCCTTCAAGGTGATTTCTCCCTAGCTAGATGGGATATTAGATGTATTCTGTGGGTACTATATATTTTAAACTGTAGCTCTTGGAGCCGAAAGTATTTGAGTAGTTAGTAATTTTTTAATATTGAATGGGACATGTATAAAAAGTATCAGATGACCAGATCGNACATGTTTAGGTGAAGTCAGATTGGAGTTATTCCTCAAGAATAATATTGAATTTGGGGGAGGAAGTCAGATGCACTTCATCGCTATAATCCATGTTTTTATGGCTCCTTCAAGGTGATTTCTCCCTAGCTAGATGGGATATTAGATGTATTCTGTGGTACTATATATTTTAAACTGTAGCTCTTGGAGCCAAAAGTATTTGAGTAGTTAGTAATTTTTTATATTGAATGGGACATGTATAAAAAGTATCAGATGACCAGATCGTTTTTAGAAATATATGTCCTGGTTGATCACATTGTCTTCACATTGTCACTTGTTAATGTGAGATATGGAGCAAGTATTACCTTCCTGTGAACTGAGAATACCTACACCTGAATATTGTTGGGTAAAAATTAAATTAAATGGGGCTTATAAATAACCTTGCCTGCCACATAAGAAACACTGAGTAAATGATAGTAGTCATAGTGTTGGTGGTAATCTTTCTTCCTTCCCAGTAGTAGCAATATTTCTCACTTGGATTATATTCTTAGTAGCAGGAAAGAATCAGTTAAAAGTGATAAAGTAGCATTACGGAGCTTTAAAAGTCTAGGGCTTCCACATCTTACAGTTTTTTTTCATAAAATCCAGAATACAGGTGGGTAACATGAATCCTTGAGTTCTGATTCTCTAGTACAGTATCCCACGGATAGCATAGGCTCTTATGGTGCTAAATGTAAATAATTGATGATAGTTGAGTCGTCACCTATTTTATTTCCTCTTTAGGGTAAGAAAGAATATAGACAAAAGTAAATGTTTATGGATTTGTAACATTTATTTCTAATTTTCCACCTATACATGCAAATGACAAATATTTAGAGCGAAGAAGTGAGGTTCTTCCTCCCCCACGCACAGTAGATTTTCTTTTTTAGTCCATGCATGATTCCTAACTTTGTTTACATGTACTCTCCAACTCTTACATATTTCATTAAGCCACAGGCCATTCTTTCAAATATTCAAAAAGAAAAGTATTCCCCAATGTTGTTTACATGGAGAACAGTTACTTTAGCTATTGGTGATATGCAAGGAGCTAAACAATCTCTCTTATAACTGATAATATGAAACAGTAAGGCAGTCTGGCCACCTATACAGAATGGTACTTTTAGATATTTTTGCTAGTGTGAGTCCAGTAATTTATCAGTCAGTCGACTGACTTTTCACTTACAAAAGTAAACAAAAACATTACTCGAGTTCACACAACAAAGCAAGGAATAGAATATGTGCTTCTTGCTTTTTTTCCCAACAAAAGGAGACCTGTGAATTACAGAAAAACCACGTGTGAACACTTCAAAGGAAGTATGCCAAACACATTGTGTGTGTGTGTTTTAAAAGATTTAGTAGCTCCTTTAAAGCTCTAAGTACAGCTGTTGGTCTGACTAATCATGTACCCCTGAAACCAATTAAATTTGTAGACTAGAGAAATATTCTTCAAACGCTTTTGAAAAAATGAGAGTTGCCTCCTAAAGCCAACACCTTTTAATTAACAAAATAGTCAGAGAAAAGCTGTGGTTTGCAATAGTTTGTTACACCTACTGTTATTCATGCTACTATTCCGGTGTGCCAAACTCAATTCCTTCTAGCTATTTTGAGCTTGAGTTTCTGTCTGCTTAACTATGGAAAGAAAACACAGTTCTTAGTAGGGATTTTTAATTGTCTAACAAATGCATGGGAAACACATTATGCTACAGTCACCAGTAGTCAGTACAGGCTCTGTGTGTTGTGTATACATCGATCTATACAGACATATACACGTATATACGATATGTATATCTCTGGCTTAATGATACACATTGTAATACACATGGTTCTAGCATGGACTGGTTAAGCAGGAAAGACAGCAGAATCTACTGCTGGAAAGACGGTTAATCGTGTGACATCGTAAGAACTCTTTTCTGTTGTGACCCCATCCTGGAAGAGATACTTTCCCCAACATGCTTGAGATGAATAACCTTGGCCTCCATAGTGGTTTGGGAGGCTAAGATCTGAAGGAGCCATTCTCAGGGCCAACTCCTTGTGACCCTGGACAGTGACTGGAGGCAAGGGGCAGACATCCAGGCTAGCATATCAGACTGTGGGGCGTTAAATGGGGCACAGAGGAAGGGGTACCTGCTGGCTGGAGGGGAAACCATTTCCCATGCTCCTTAGGGAGAACCTGGAAACTCATCCCACAAGTTCAGGTGTAAGATTCTGTATAGTCATTTATGTATCCTAACTCCTTACCTAATTGGAATTATGAGTTGAGAGAATTCTCAACAAATTCTCCTTCCACCTTTTAAATTTTGGAGTTATTGGAAAACTCTGGGAGGACTAAATTTCCTTGCCTGATGCTTAGAGTCAAGATTCTGTTGCTCAGTCTGGGAAAACCCACTGGAACTGCCCCCTTACAGATCTGGCCAGCCCACACTTTACCTAATGAAGTGATTTGCTTATGTTTCTAGTAGCATGACAGTGGAAAAGAAGGGACCTTGTTTTTTTTTTCTTTTTAGATTAAAGGCATCTGAAAATGCAGTATGAGTCAATATGATATATATATAATAAAATGACATTCTCAA
>NW_023191426.1:0-2963 GCF_002007445.2 Ailuropoda melanoleuca | reverse complement strand
TTTATTTATTTATTTATTTATTTATTTATTTATTTATTTATGGAGAGACCAAGAGACAGATAGTGAGAGAGATCAGGAGCAGAGAGGAGAGGGAAAAGCAGGCTCCCCACCGAGCAGGGAACCCGACCATGACAAGGGTGTGTCATGAAAACGGAAGCATGTGCAAAACTGCGTATGAAAACAGCAGCGTAAAGCACGTTGCTTCACTCTATAGAAGCACACTCTATAGACACCATGTCTCAACTCACAACTTCTGTCGTGAAGATGGAAGCCATGGCAAGAGTGTGTACGAGCGTGTAAAGAAAGTGCCATCTACTTAATTCTGAGAACCAAGTCTGTGCNCTGTGTAGATAGAATACAATATCGAACCCACCTCATGACGAATGAATCAACCAGGGTTTTCTTCCCTGTGTGTTGAAACTTAAGGAAAGTGCCATAAACCTAATAGTAGGTGAGAAAACTGGGTGGATAGCATCTTACAACCTACAACTTCTGTCATGAAGATGGAATCCTTTGTAACGTTGTGTTGAAAGCATAAGGAAAGTGGCAGAGACTTGGCTTCAATAAAGGACTGGACCAAATCCATCCTTCAAGGCACATCTTCTTTCATGAAGTTGGAAGCATTCTCAGAAGTGTGTTTCTCAGCATAAGGAAATTGTCGTACACTTAACTTTATGAAAGATCTCTGTAGAAAAACACCTGAAACTCACATCTTGTCTCATGAAGCTGGAAGCATTGGCTCAAGGGTGAGAGAACGTGTAAAGAAATGCCATTTACTCAACTCTGAGCACCAAGCATCTGTATAGAGAATGCAACTTCAAACACCCTGACGCATGAAGAGAGAAGTTTTTTTCAAATATCTGCGTTGAATGGTAAGAGAAGTGCCATACGCTTAACACTAAGAAAGAGTACCATCTAGAGACAACCTTCCAAATCACATCTACCTTCATGAAGATGGATGTATTTTCCAAGTGTGTATGAAAACCTAAGGAACGTGCTGTATGCTCCAGTAAGAACACCCTTTCGAAAAGATTTTCCAACTCACATCTTCTGTAATGAAGTACTTGCAAAAGTGTGAGTGAAAGCATAAGGAGAGGTTCTACCTAAAGAGCTGTGAGAAGTTTGTGTTGATAGAAGGCAACATCGAACTAACATTGTGACCTCTGATTATACATGCATTTTCCAATACGTCCGTTGAACCTTAAGGAAAGGGCAATATACACAAATTTCAGTCAGAACACAGAATAGACACCATCTTCCAAGTCACATCTTTTTCTTTTTTTTCTTTTTTTTATTATGTTAGTACAGTACATCCCTGTTTTCTGATGTAAAGTTCAATGATTCATTAGTTGCTTATAACACCCAATGCACCATGCAATACATGCCCTCTTTACTACCCATCACCAGCCTATCCCATTCCCCCACCCGCCTTCCCTCTGAAGTCCTCAGTTTGCTTCTCTGATTCCATAGTCTCTCATGCTTCATTCCTCCTCAGTGTGGTTTTCATTTGAATTTCCCTGATGGCTAATGATTTTGAACATTTTTTCATGTCTGTTAGCCATTTGTATGTCTTCATTGGAAAAGTGTCTGTTCATGTCTTCTGCCCATTTTATGATTTGTTCATTTGTTTCTTGTGTATTGAGTTTGACTAACATAATATAATAAAAACATTAAAATAAAGAAAAGAAAAATAACTAACTAACTAAATAAATAAATAAATAAATAATGGGGAAAAAAACAACACAAAAACCCACACTAAGATCACCTTACGCCAGTTAGAAAGGCCAAAATTCACAAGGCAGGAAACAACAAATGTTGGACAGGATGTGGAGAAAGGGGATTCCTCCTACATTGTTGGTGGTAATGCAAGTTGATACAGCCACTGTGAAAAACAGTGTGGAGGTTCTTAAAAAGTTAATAATTGAGCCACCCTATGATCCAGCAATTGCACTACTGGGTATTTATCCCAAAGATACAGACATAGTGAAGAGAAGGGCCATATGCACCCCAATGTTCATAGCAGCATTGTCCACAATAGCTGAATCATGGAAGGAGCCGAGATGCCCTTCAACAGATGACTGGATTAAGAAGCTGTGGTCCATATATACAATGGAGTATTAATCAGCTATCAAAAATAAATGATTTCTCAACATTTGCTGCAACATGGACGGCACTGGAGGAGATAATGCTAAGTGAAATAAGTCAAGCAGAGAAAGACAATTATATGGCTTCTCTCATCTATGGGGACATAAGAACTAGGAAGATCGGTAGGAGAAGAAAGGGAAAAAGAAAGGGGGGTAATCTGAAGGCAGAATGAAGCATGAGAGACTATGGACTCTGAGGAACAAACTGAGGGCTTCGGGGGGGAGGGGGTTGGGGGAATGGGATAGGCTGGTGATGGGTAATAAGGAACGCACGTATTGCATGGTGCACTGGGTATTATACACAACTAATAAATCATCGAACTTCACATCAAAAACCAGGGATGTACTGTATGGTGACTAACATAATAAAATAAAAAAAAATATTGGTTATAAAAAAAAAAGATATGGTCGATATATACAATGGAATATTACTCAGCCATCAAAAAGTATGATTTCTCAATCTTAGCTGCAACATGGACGGGACTGGAGGAGATAAAGCTAAGCAAAATAAGTCAAGTAGAGAAAGACAGTAATCATATGGTTTCACTCATTTCTGGAACATAAGAAGTAGGAAGATCGGTAGGAAAAGAAAGGGAAGAAGNAGTAATCATATGGTTTCACTCATTTCTGGAACATAAGAAGTAGGAAGATCGGTAGGAAAAGAAAGGGAAGAAGAAAGGGGTGGTAAACAGAAGGGGGAATGAACGATGAGAGACTATGGACTCTGGGAAACAAACTGAGGGCTTCGGGGGGGGAGTGGGATATTCTGGTGATGGGTAATAAGGAACGCACGTATTGCACGGTGCACTGGGTGTTATA
>NW_023191425.1:0-1249 GCF_002007445.2 Ailuropoda melanoleuca | reverse complement strand
AAAAAAAAAAACATAACCCAGTAAAAAAAAAAATGGGCAAAGACATGAACAGACACTTCTCCAAAGACGACATACAAATGGCTAATAGACACATGAAAAAAGGCTTAACATCACTAGACATCTACCTTACACCAGTCAGAATGGCAAAAATTAACAAAACAGGAAAGAACAAATGTGGGCAAGGATACGGAGAAAGGGGAGCCTCTTACACTGTTGGAGGAATGCAAGCTGGTACAGCCACTCTGGAAAACAGTATGGAGGCTCCACAGATGTTAAAAATAGAGCTACTCTGATTGTTTGGTTAAGATGGCGGAGGAGTAGGGGACCCCTTTTCAGCCGGTCCCCTAAGTTGAGCTGGATAGGTACCAGACCAGCAGGAACATCCACGGAATCAGCCTGAGACGCAGGAAGATACATCTGGATCTCTACAAATGAACATCTCCAGCGCTGAGTATCAAGGTACAAAGCGGGGAGCCGTGAAACCGCGCACAGATATCGGAAGCTAAACAGAGGGGGAGGGAGCCACCGTGTCAGGGCACCGGGAAGCGGTAGCCACCTGCACGGGGGAGCGGACAGACCGCGGACCCGCACGCTTGAGACACCAGACTGAGAACGGGAGCTCCGGGAGCGCACACGGGACGGCTGGCGGTTGGCGGGCCACCTGCACGGGGGAGCAGGCGGACTCGCGGACGGCACCCGTGAGAAAGCAGACTTAGAACCCGAGCTCCAGGAGCGCGTGCGCAGGGCGGCTGGCGGGCCACCTGCACCGGGGAGCGGGCGGACCGCGGACCCGCACTCTGGAAAGAGCAGACTGAGTCTGTGAGCCAGGAGCGTTCGCCACCAAGCATCTCACGGAGCTCCGGAGCTCCGGTGTGCTCACTGGATCGAGGCTGAGACCGGGAGGGAGCGTGCACGGGGCAGCTGGAGGCTGGCGGCTGGAGGGCCACCTGCACGGGGGAGCAGGCGGACTCGCGGTCAGCACCCGCGAGACACCAGACTGAGACGGGGAGCTCCNGCCACCTGCACGGGGGAGCAGGCGGACTCGCGGTCAGCACCCGCGAGACACCAGACTGAGACGGGGAGCTCCGGGAGCCCGCGCGGGGCTGCTGGCGACTGGCGGCTGGCGGGGTTGGAAACACAAAGGACAGAGACACGCCGGCCCTGGAAGTGAGGACTGCGATGCCGGGTGTGGGGCGCACAGCCCGGGATGCTGCAGGGTTGAGCAGCACCAACAGAAACAGAGTTAAAG
>NW_023191424.1:1041-2997 GCF_002007445.2 Ailuropoda melanoleuca | reverse complement strand
TCTCTCTCTCTCTCACTCTCTCTAAAATAAATAAGTCTTAAAAAAAAAAAAAAGACAAAGGTAACAAATGCTGGCAAGAATATGTAGAAAGGGAGACCCTTAAACATCGTTAGTGGGAATGTAACAGCCACTATGGAAAACAGTATGGAGGTTCCTCAAGAAATACCATGTGATCCAGCAATCCGACTTCTGGGTTTATATCCAGAGGAAACAAAATCCTTATCTCAAAGAGGAATCTGTACTCCCATGCTCACGATAACCAAGACATGAAAACAACCTGAGTGTCCACTGACAGACGAGTGGATAAAGAAAACGTGAGACATGTACAGACACAGACCTACAGACAGACAGATCTCTATCTCTGACACACGTGACACACAGCTATGGATACAGATAAACACGATGGAACATTACTCAGCCGTGGGAAAGAAGGAACCCCCGGCCTCCGCAGCGACAGGGATGAAGCTAGAGGGCCTCATGCTAATGAAATAAGCCACACAGACACTGCATCATATCACTTACACGCAAAATCCTAAAAAAAAAATTTTAAGCTGAACTCATAGAAACAGAGTAAAAAAGCGGTTACCAGGAGCTCAGGGATAAGGAAAATAGGGAGACATTGGTAAAAGGGTACAAACTGTCAATTATAAAATGAGTAAGGTCTGAGTATCGATTATGTACCCTGCTGACTACAGTTGACAACATGGTCGTTGTGAGGTGACAGGTGTGTTAACTCAACCAGGCAGGGGGGTGAGGGGGAAGCTGTCGATAACGTGTACAGATACCAAACCATCATACTGCAGACTCTAACATCTTATGATTTTATAATTATACCTCAATGCAAGTGAAGATAGACAGCAGGTAAATAGACTACAGATAAAGAAGTGAGCTTCAAGAGAGATTACAACTGAGAAATATTTTTAAAAGTTGTAAATGGTCTAAAAAGTGACAATAACATCAATTTATGAAAATATGAATCTTGTTTACATTATCAAAGCATGTTCATGTGAGGTTCTAAACCAATGTGCCTCTGAGCATTAAATTAATTTCACCCATAATTTATGCTCATTTAATTCCCTAACCTTTATTTGCTTAAAAAAAAACAGAAAAAGAGAGCCTGCTTCTTCCTCTCCCACTCCCNCTGGGAGCCTGCTTCTTCCTCTCCCACTCCCCTGCTGTGTTCCCTCTCTCGCTGGCTGTCTCTCTGTCACATAAATAAATAAAATCTTTAAAAAAAAAAAACATAAAAAGAAAAAAAGTGTAAGAAAAAGGGAGGAACAAAGAACAACAAATAGAACACAGTAACAAATATGGTAGATATATTAACAATCACTCTGAATGCCAATGGTCTAAACATAACAATTAAAAGACAGAGATTATCGAAGTGGATCAAAAACTAAGACCCAAATAGGTGCTGTCTACAAGAAATCCACTTTTTTTTTTTTAAGATTTTTTATTTANAAGATTTTATTTATTTATGTGACAGAGAGACAGCCAGCGAGAGAGGGAACACAAGCAGGGGGAGTGGGAGAGGAAGAAGCAGGCTCCCAACGGAGGAGCTCGATGTGGGACTCGATCCCGGAACGCCGGGATCACGCCCTGAGCCGAAGGCAGACGCCCAGTGACTGCACTACCCAGGAGCCCCAAGAAATCCACTTTAAACATACTGACACAGGGGCACCTGGCTGGTTCAGTCAGAAGAGCATGCAACTCTTGATCTCAGAGTCATGAGTTCGAGCCCCACAGGGGGTGTAGAGATTAATTATTTTAAAAAACGTTAAAATAAAATGAATAAATGAATATACTACACATATAAATCAAAAGTAAATGGATGGGGGTGCCTGGGCGGCACAGCAGTTGAGCGTCTGCCTTCGGCTCAGGGCGTGATCCTGGCGTTGTGGGAACGAGCCCCACATCAGGCTCCTCCACTGTGAGCCTCCTTCTTCCTCTCCCACT
>NW_023191424.1:0-1014 GCF_002007445.2 Ailuropoda melanoleuca | reverse complement strand
TTTTTTTTTTTTTTTTTTCTCTATCTCTGTCAAGTAAATAAATAAAATCTTTAAAAAAAAAAAAAAAAGTAAATGGATGGAGAAAGATATATGACGCTAACAATAATCAAAAGAAAGGAGTAACTTGTGACTTTCAGACAGAGCGGACTTCAGAGGGAAGAAGTTACCAGATTTAAAGAGGGGCATAACAGAACAATGAAGGGGTCAATTCTCCAAGAAGACATTACACACGTAACAAGACAGCATCGCCATGTGAGGCAAACCCTAAGAGCTACAAGGAGAAAGAGATGAATCAGGCACCCTGTCTCCGAAAAGGGCAGATCCAGCAGGCAGAAAGTCTGCAAGGACATAGGGGAGCTCAACGCCACCATCCATCCTCTGGACACAATGCGTGTCTACAGACCACTTCACCCGACAGCAGAACACACCCCCTTCTCAAGCTCACAGGGAGCTCTCACAGGGAGACAGACACATTCTGGGACGTGAAACACATCTTCACAAACTCAAAGAATAGAGATCATACAACGTCTGCTCTCAGACCACAACAGAATTGAACTCGAAATCAGTAACAGAAAGACAGCTGGAAAATCAAAAGTACCTGAGAGATTAAAAACTTGCATGGTGCACTGGGTGTTATACGCAAGTAATGAATCATGGAACTTTACATCAAAAACTAGGGACGTACTGTATGGTGACTAACATAATAAAAAATTATTATAAAAAATAAATAAAATAAACAGATAAATCTTAAAAAAATTTCTGAAAACACAAAAAACACATGGATCAAAGAAGAAATCTCAACAGAAATTTTAAAAATATTTTGAATGTTGCCAAACTTTTTGTGCATTAATTGATAGAGTCACGTGAGTTTTCTTTTGTAGACTGTTAATATTACACAGACTTATTTTTTTTAAGATTTCTTTATTTGACAGAGAGTGCAAGAGAGCACAAGCCGGGGGGAGAGGGAGAGGGAGAAGCAGGCTCCCCGCTGAGCAGGGAGCCCGATGCGGGACT
>NW_023191423.1:338-656 GCF_002007445.2 Ailuropoda melanoleuca | reverse complement strand
AGCTGGTTCTTTGAGAGAATTAATAAAATTGACAGCCCACTGGCAAGACTTATCCAAAAGAATAGAGAAAGTACCCAAATTAATAATTTTATGAATGAAAAGGGAGAGCTCACAATCAACACCAATGAAATTGGAAGGATTATTAGAAACATTTATCAACAGCTTTATGCCAATAAATTAAGCAATCTGGAAGAGATGGAAGACTTCCTGGAAACCTACAATCTATCAAGACTGAAACAGGAAGAAATTGATTTTTTAAACAGGCCAATTAATTATGAAGAGATTGAAACAGTGATAAAAAACCTTCCAAAACACAAA
>NW_023191423.1:0-262 GCF_002007445.2 Ailuropoda melanoleuca | reverse complement strand
ACCTATTCTCCTAAAGCTATTTCAAAAAATAGAAACAGAAGGAAAGCTACCAAACTCATTCTATGAGGCCAATATTTCCTTGATCCCCAAATCAGGCAAAGACCCCATCAAAAAGGAGAATTATAGACCGATTTCCCTAATGAATAGGGATGCCAAAATTCTCAACAAGATCCCGGCTAATAGATTCCAATAGCACATTAAAAGGATTATCCATCATGACCAAGTGGGATTCATACCTGGGATGCAAGCATGGTTCAACATT
>NW_023191422.1:0-797 GCF_002007445.2 Ailuropoda melanoleuca | reverse complement strand
TTCAACTAAGAAGTTTTTTTAAAAATTTAACTAAAAATAAAAGCCAATCTTTCCAGAAAGAAAAAGCAGGTCAGCACACTAAGCAGAGGCTGTTTCAGGGTGAGTATTACATAGTCAGCACATTTTCAAGCGATGGGAAGATTATTATATCATCTGNATATCATCTGAATACACCTAATTATTACAACTGGCCAGCAGTCATTTATAGAAATTGTTCATAAATATTTAAACATACTGCCTGGAAACATTTCTAAAGAGCTTTTAATATTTCTCAGTTGAGGTACATGGGTGTAATTTCGAAGATTACTCTCTTGGCATTGAAGTAATTGAAAAATCCAGTGCAAACTGACTAATCCTAGTAACAAAGAAATCTATTGTTTTCTTGCCTATTGTTTTATTTTGTATTCATTTATTTTAGGCCCATGATATTCATTCTGCTTAACTGAGTCTCTGAATATGTAATTCCTGTGACGCTTCCTAATTTGTCCACCATTCTGATGTTGCCAAACTCCCACCACCTGAGGGCTCTGAGTCAGTTAGCAAAGCTGTTTGATGGCTTATCTATAAGAGAGGGATGATGGAGGAGAATTTGCCAAGGGCAAACTGTAAAAATGTCATGAGCAGTTCTCACAATTTTTAAGATCCCTTTTTAAATTATTTCATGCTATCATTTCTTTTTTTGTTGTTGTTTTTCTTTTTTTTAATTTTTTTATTATGTTATGTTAGTCACCATACAGTACATCATTAGTTTTTGATGTATTAATGTTCCATGATTCATTGTTTGCATATAACACCCA
>NW_023191421.1:0-796 GCF_002007445.2 Ailuropoda melanoleuca | reverse complement strand
TACGAGCGCATTTCTGCGGGTCCGCCAAGCCCTGGCACTCCGCGCTTCCTCCAGCGATCTCTGACTTTTAACATTAAACATTCTGGCTCATAAAACACGGATCCAGCAGGCATCAAAGCCTCCAATTCCATCCTGAGTGAGATGGGCTTTTTCCTTTTTTTAAAAAAAATTTTTAAATGCAAACAGCACGCAGATCGATCCCCCTTCCAATCATGCTCATGGGACCATCCGGTGGTGGGAACGTCTGTCCTGCATGTGCACCTGCACGGTTGGTGTGGGTTGGGTACCGCCAGCTGTAAAGAACGTGTACCGNGAATGTGTACCACTTTTGGCATGATGTCCAGGATCTGTGGCACGTGGAACGTCCGATTGCCACCCTGAAAAATACTCTGCATTTGTGTTTCTGTGGTGGGGGAGGGGGGATTCGTGTAACGGACCCGGTGAGTCCTCAAAACCCGTCCTGCCTCGTCCCCTGCGTGGACTCTAGACCCTCCACGTGGGGACAGAAACGAGGACAAAGATGCGTGGCACCACGCGGGATTTACCGCTGGTTTAACGCGGTCAGCTCCTACCCCCTCTGTGGTGGGCACTCTTCCCAACACCGAGCTCTTCCTCCACCCCCGAATTACCCTCTGCCACGGTTTCTCCCCACCGGGAGATGGGACCTCGCTATCAATTGGCCTATTGTCTTCAGACATGCAGCGGTGGAAACACACCGCGTGAGCCCCACAAATCAGGTTACTGAGCTGTGGAAACGGTGAGTCACACAGTTAAATCATTAACTCAGAGACCCGCG
>NW_023191420.1:0-519 GCF_002007445.2 Ailuropoda melanoleuca | reverse complement strand
ATAGGATTATTAGTCATGGTTTTGATAACTATATTGGGTAAGATTCTGTTGTAGCACATGGAAAAAAGATTTTCCTACTGGGTTTGAAAAATTAAATTGCCATGTTGAAGGTCACATGGATAGAACTTGAAGNCACATGGATAGAACTTGAAGGCAGGCCCTAGGAGTTGAGAATGAATTTGGAGGACAGCCTGCAAGAAAATTGAGATGTCAGTCGTACAAACACTGGGACTTGAATTCTGTTACTACTCAGTGAGGTTGGAGGAAGACCCCTAGCATCAGATGTGATCTTCCATGCTGACACTGATTCAAGTGTGATCCACTGGTGAGATCTAGATCACAGGATCCAGCTGACCTGTATCTTGACTGTAAGATGTAAATTTATGTTGTTTAAGATGCTACATTTGTGGTAATTTGTTATAGAGCAAAGAAACCAATACATTTTCCATCTTGTTCACACAATCATTTCAAACACATAAAAGAAGAAACTTAAAAACTTTTATATATTTACATTGCATT
>NW_023191419.1:0-1148 GCF_002007445.2 Ailuropoda melanoleuca | reverse complement strand
CACCTGGCTCTCGCCGACGCAGAAGACGCGGCCGCCGCGGCTCAGGCACACGCGGGCGCCTCGGGGCTGCGCGGCCGCGCCGCAGAAGGTGAAGGAGCAGCGCGAGGCGCGCAGCCGCTGCACCGTGGCGCACACGAGCGCGGCCGGTCGGCGCCCCCAGCGCGCCCACAGGTATAGGTAGCACAACGTGACGAGCATGACCAGCCGGCCGGCGGCGGGGCGTGAGCCCCGGACGCTCGCACCACCGGCTCTCCCCTCCTGCGAGCCGGGGAGGCGGCCGCCCGGGCTAGGGGGTGGTGAGGTTGGTGGGAGGAGGGAAGCAGCGCTGGGGGCGGGGGTGAGGATGGAGGGAGGCAGCGCTGGTTGGGGTGGTGAGGATGGAGGGAAGCCTCGCTGGGGCGGGGGTGAGGATGGAGGGAGGTCTCGCTGGGGGCGTGGGTGGGTGAGGATGGAGGAACGCTGCACTGGGAGGGGTGAGGGAGGAGGGAGGCCGCGTTGGGGGTTGGAGGGTGAGGATGGCGGGAGGAGGGAGAACTCGCTGGGCGGGGGGGTGAGGCTGGAGAGAGGCTGAGCTGGGAGCGGGGAAGTGAGGATGGAGGGAGGCTGAGCCGGGGGTGGGGGCGGTGAGGAGGGAGGCCTGAGCTTGGGTGCCCCCCTGCCGCCCCCACACTGTGTGTGGTGGTGGGGGGAGATGTGATAGAGGGAGAAAGGAGTTATTACAGGAGGTTGTTAGGTTGGAGACCAGGGGATTAGGCCCTTCTGGTTGATTTAAACCAAAGCCCTGCCTCCCTTTCTTGGAGAGCTGGCAGGCAGATTGAGGAAGGCGCTGCAGGTATGTGTACATTAACTAGTACCATACTGGGTAGTTATTCAACCAACAAAAAGCCTCTACCCAGTCCAGATGGGAAAATAAGGTGAGACTGGGCTTATTAGATTATAATAGGCCTTCTTGCAAAAATGATTTTACAATAAATTACATAAATTCACAATGCAATTATATATATTATATATACAATGCAACAGTGTGTGTTTATATATGTGTATATATATATGTGTGTATATATATATATATATATATGGACTCTAAATATTTTAAAATAAGGACTGAAAACAAGTTGAAGGCAGACCAGCACTAAAAAGGCTGCCTG
>NW_023191418.1:0-502 GCF_002007445.2 Ailuropoda melanoleuca | reverse complement strand
TACCCACTAGGATAGCTGTCTTCCCTGTCCTGACTTGTCACTCCATGCCGTACTCTACCATTCCCTCTTTTAGGCCTTCCTCTCCTTATCTCCCTCCCTCCGTTCCTCCCTGTCTGCCTGTCTTNGTTCCTCCCTGTCTGCCTGTCTTTTTCCAATGGAAAGTTGTCCTTTGGAGGTACGATGGTCATTTGGGGGCCAGTGTTTCAGAGGAGCCCCCACAGAAGAAAGCAGAGCCCCATTTCACATACATATGTTCTCACTGGATCTACTACTATTATTAATTACATAAGTAGATTTTATTTTGTGTTTTCCATAGTCTTAAAAGACATGGCAACCTAATGAATCTGTAGTTACTGCTCCCTGCAAGTCGTCTGCTTTTGGCTTTATGAATGTCAATACTTGTTATTCAGTATGTAGATATTTGTCTTTGTTCCATCTTCATTGTAAATTTTATCCACTAGTATGATGAAGTGCTTTTCCATTTAATATATATACATATATG
>NW_023191417.1:0-778 GCF_002007445.2 Ailuropoda melanoleuca | reverse complement strand
CAGGAGTGAGAGGGGTCCTGACAGGGTTGCCACTGTGGGCTTTTAGTGGCAGTGTTTTATTGAGAACTGAGAGGGAAACTTGTAGCCTTGAGATTCTTGTACTGTCTTGGTTTGAGCAAGGACTATTGAAAACACCCTTAATGACTTAATTCTTTGCGGTAANTTAATTCTTTGCGGTATGGTCATTTTCTGTGATACACTCTGTCATCATTCTTTTGCCTGCCAAGAATACCAGGGCCTCTATCTTTCCCTGCCTGTACCTTAACCCTTTCCTTATTCGTTCCTCCCCCTGGAATAGTAATCCTATCTGCTATCAGGGAATGGTAAGATGACAGGTCTGGCGGCTTCCTGCTGAAATAGGGTGGTGTGCTATAGAGCAGTTAGAATCCAACCAGGGGTGGGTCTAGGGGCCCACGATATGCCTCTGACGGGGTCATGACAGATACATGCATCAGCACATGCAAGAGAATAAGCATAAAACAAATATCAAGTTCAAAATTGTGATCACATCTGTTAGATAAGATCCCAATTAATAATTCTGTCAAATAGACCAGGGGATATCTTGATTCTGTTTAACTGATGTCCTCTATTAATTGGGACACTTTGTGAGAGTTATCTGTAATGTTAAAACAACACATGTCCTCACATCCTAACTGGTATAGGAATAGTAGATAATCAGTAGTGGTCTGGTTTTTGAGAAGTCCCTCTGACTTTAATTTTTGTTAAAGCGTATCTAGTGCCTGGGAATGATCATTTAGAGTCCTGCCGAGCAAGCATA
>NW_023191416.1:0-746 GCF_002007445.2 Ailuropoda melanoleuca | reverse complement strand
CATAACAAGTTTGACTTAGGATATCTCCTCTTCTCATTCCTTTCCTTTGCTGATTTCAGAAATGGCTTCAGTTGCCAGCTCCATAGATGACTGAAATTTATATCTTCAGCTCAGACTTCTCTGAGAGCCTTACTTCTTTTTTTTTTTTTTTAAAGATTTTATTTATTTATTCGACAGAGATAGAGACAGCCAGCGAGCGAGAGANCTTTTTCAACAGTTCTCTTGGTGGCTGCATAACAAGTTTGACTTAGGATATCTCCTCTTCTCATTCCTTTCCTTTGCTGATTTCAGAAATGGCTTCAGGTGCCAGCTCCATAGATGACTGAAATTTATATCTTCAGCTCAGACTTCTCTGAGAGTCTTACTTCTTGATCCAATTGTCACGTTGATGTTTCCTCTTGCATACTGCAAAGGCAGGCACATCAAACTTAATATGTACAAAATGGAACGTTCTCTCAAATCTATCCATTTCTATCTCCACTACCACCACCAGGATACCTTCATCTCTCACATGGATGGTCATAGTAACATCTGACTTGGGTCTTCTTACATTACCTTGGCCCTTCTTCAAACTGTCATCCTCTTGCAGCAAGAGTGATTTTTTTGTTGTTCAAAAATCAAATCTCATTAAAAACCTTTCTGTAGTTTCTCAATTAATCAAAGATGAGAGACAAAATTTAACATGCCCTAAAAGACTCTACATGGTGTGGCTTCTGGTCTGCTTCTTTAGCTTTGTTTTTAACTTT
>NW_023191415.1:0-7740 GCF_002007445.2 Ailuropoda melanoleuca | reverse complement strand
GGAATTCTGTTTAGAGCAACTAGTTCATGCTGTATATTGCTTGCTAAAGATATCCCTCCACACCTTATCCCATGTCTGAGGGTGACATAACAGAGGGCATACAATTGCCCAACAGTATAACAAGCATCAGGGATTGGTGGCAGGTAACTAGTGTGAGAGGAAAATGAGCAAGAGTAAAGAGAAAAGCCTGCTAACACAGCTTGTGAGTTAGTTTTGGGTGACAGGGTAGTTGAAAGAGCCAATAAACATGAAATTTTAGGTAAAGTTGCCTAATTATTGAACATTCTCTGTAACTCTAAACTATAACACTAACTTAACACTCTCCATCCCCACACGCACCCACAGCACACACCACAGTCAATGAATGGCATTATTAAAAGTTTTAGCCAACGTGAATTTGTACACCTAACTGTTTTCAATAAATGCTGTGTGAGTTGTTATAAAAAACAGGAAAAGTTTTGACTTGCGCATTTGAGAAGCCACCAGAAGGCTAGAAAGGGGTGGCAGGGGTGAAGGCTTGACTGAATTTTAGAATTTAGCAAAAAACCTGGAAACTAGAACAGAAGGTGACCATGTAAAATAGCAGCTCTCTAAAAATCCTGGAGATATTACAACTCTAGGATAGATGAAGATTTAGGCTGGTTTTACTTAAATCTTCATAAGACAAAGGGAGCCCAGCAAGCCTGATGACTTAAAGCATTCCAGGCAGCTAGAGTTTGCTTCTAACACAAATTTGCTTATAATTCCCTCTTAGAGATAAAAATGTCCTACTTTCCAACAAATAAATAAATAAATAAATAAAAATAAAGCATAAACCCACTCAGGCTTCATTTTTTCATTTATGCAAAATATGTAACAACATTTTTCTTTGAAGGAGTCTCACCATGTTGGGAAATGCAAGGCATTTAGACTTAGGGCTCAAAATCAGCTCTTTTGAGTCCTTATATCCATTTTGGACAAATTAAACTCTTAAAACTCTGATGCCTTCATCTGTAAAATGTAAAAATAACAAGAACTATGCTATAAGAATGTGTATCACATTAAAATGAAGTAAAATTATACAAAAATGAGTTCGCACATTGCAGAGCAAAGTTATTCATATTTACTACTTGACTAGGGCCAAGTAGGTATTTATCTGATAAAAATCATAAAATAAAATCAAAAGGGGGTGAATGCGCATGTGTTTGTGCGTACATATGTGTATATACATACATATAAATATATCTCATCCCCCTTCTGCTGCTGCTGCAGAGGAAATGAATAGGTGCTCTCATAGCCAAATAAAAGACAATCTCTTCACACACAATCAGAAAATATGCTGGAAAACATGTTTCATCCTAGTAATGTTTCATCATTAATAAGTAATGGAATTACTCATATCTATTCAGCATGCTAAATGGCATTGATTACTGAAGTGCTCGTATTACCAGAAAAATAATATCCCTATTAAAGGGGTGGGGTGGGGTGGAAAAAGGATGAAAAGAAAGAGTTGTCAGTGATGATTCCGCATCAGCATCACAGAATTCAGGACGGAGGCTCCCCTAGGATCTTTTCCTCTGTCTAGCGCAGTCTTGCTTAAGTTTGTTCCTCCATCGACTTGCATTAGACAAGGCTCAACCTCGATATTAAATCAGAATGGGGTGGAGTGGGATGATGCAGTGGTCTAGGACGTTGCTTCCTCGTAAGAGGGTTTACCGTGAANGGAGGCTCCCCTAGGATCTTTTCCTCCGTCTAGCGCAGTCTTGCTTAAGTTTGTTCCTCCATCGACTTGCATTAGACAAGGCTCAACCTCGATATTAAATCAGAATGGGGTGGAGTGGGATGATGCAGTGGTCCAGGACGTTGCTTCCTCGTAAGAGGGTTTACCGTGAAGCTATGCAAGTTTAGCCTAGCGCTCTCTATTTGCTTGGCCTTGAATAACGTGTTCACATGACCATATGTTTTTATAAAATCTTCCAAAGTCAACTATGTAACTACAGCTAACTGTAGGGTGCTCTCTTTCCACTTTGACTGCATTCCAGCAGGTGTTATTGGAAAAGGCCACAGAAAGATAATTTGGGCTAAGAACCCAAACCACTGACACCGACAGAGCTTACTATGTATATCACTATGGCTTTACTATTTAGACATTTTCACAAACATGACTTTGCTTTTTAGTAATATAACCTTTCTATTCTATGAAACTCTAGCCCAGGAAGATAAAAGTTGCAAATCACTTTGTTGTTAGTTTCAAGATCATCCTTTAAAAAAACACCTAACACCCCCAAAAACTATTTGAGTGAACATCAAACTGTTCAACTTGGGATGCATGGCTCACCTTGCAGGATTCTTTAACTTAGACTTCAATTATCTCACCCTGCTGTGTCCATCAATCCTCAACTATTATGTACGATCTGTATTTAACATTGAACCACATATTGAAAGATTTACCTTAAACTAGACTCCAGAATCTTATCTAGACACAGATTTCTCCCTGAGATTTATTAACAGATTATTATGATGGTGTTTTCATAGAGTTAGCATCTGACATAGGAGTCTGGTTAAGGGGAAACTGATTTGGGAATGCTTTTAATTTGGGTTGAATAGCCTACATTTTTTGTTATTTTCAGTTGCTTCTCTGTCCGGATTAATTATTGCTGGTTGTCCTGGTAGTGGAGTGGCTTCTGTGAATCTTCTTTCTGTCTGCTGTGCTAACTCAGCCAGGGTTTGGACAAGAAAGTACAAATCTAGAGTTCCTATCACTATATGAACATGCCAGGCAGCCAGCAGAGTTATACGGATAATGGAAGACAAGCAAGGTTGAAATATTCTGATGCAGAAGGGAGTCTATGAAAACATTTTCTCACCATCAGATATGTCCAGTGAAAAGCAAAGAATTTAGTCTCATCAGTACCTCGTCAAAAAACAGAAGTTCTCTCACATCAGAAGTATCTAATAACACCACCTATAGATTTCCATATGAATCATGCACTTTAAACTTTAAAATATTTAAGATTAGTTACTGCACAGGAAAAATTGAAATGCCCTGAAAATTTAAAGCTTATAAAGGGGCATCTGTGGCGTAGGTGGTTAATGTCTGACTCTTGGTTTTAGTTCAGATCATCTCAGGGTCATGATNCGTCAAAAAACAGAAGTTCTCTCACATCAGAAGTATCTAATAACACCACCTATAGATTTCCATATGAATCATGCACTTTAAACTTTAAAATATTTAAGATTAGTTACTGCACAGGAAAAATTGAAATGCCCTGAAAATTTAAAGCTTATAAAGGGGCATCTGTGGCGTAGGTGGTTAATGTCTGACTCTTGGTTTTAGTTCAGATCATCTCAGGGTCATGAACTCAGGTTCATGATCTCAGGGTCGTGAGATTGAGCCCTGTGTTGATCCCTGTGTCAGGCTCCATGGGGAGTCTGCTTGAGATTCCCTCACTTTCCATCTGCTCGTCCCCGCACTCACACTCTCTCTCTCTAAAGTAAATACATCTTTAAAAAATAATAAAATAAAGCTTATATATATAAAAGCCACTTGACAGAATTTCCCCCAAATTTGACAATAATCCTAATTATTTGTATGATGCTTCTGATGAGAGCTGTAAAGCATAAGAAACCTAAGCTATGAATAATTTTTTAAATATTTTATTGACCATTCTGGAGGAAAGACTGATTTAATTTTTCTTTTTCTATTTTAGATCATCCTGTAAAAATCATTGTCAAAAAAAGAGACCAAGAGTGGTAGGTAGGGAAAAAAGAACAACAACAACAACAATTATAGGGGAAAAAAAGTTGTATAAATATCTTCCAGTTATGTGCCAGACAGTTATCTGATATAAATACTATGTTCTTTCTGTTCTTTTTTTTTAATGGATTTTGTGATGCTTGTAGCTTGTGTCATTTTATTTCCTTTTAATGTGTATTTTGTTGTAACAAGTTTCTGATTCTAAATCACTTTTGTACCTAATTCTTTACTTGTCAGCTTTTAAGGCTTGCCACTGTTTTTTAAGATGCATGAATTTAATAATGTGGTTCAGGGAGGAAAGAAAGAGCACAATGAGAGAAAGAAGGGGTTGATTTTAGTTTTGTTACTAGCGTGCTGTGTAATATTAGGCAAGTTACTTAATCCCTCTGAGTTTTTATTTTCTATACCTGAAACAGGGATTATTTCCCCTATTACACTGCATTGGTTAGAAATCAAAAGGAGAAGAAAAGGGGGAATACTACTTTCTAATAATTGCTACATGTTATTTCTTTTGCTGTCATTTCGCTTATAAAGATGTGTGAATCTCAATTGGAACTCCCTCCCCCTACCCCCCAAAAATAATTGGTATTTATCCTCCTGGCTAGAATTGGTGTCACTAGAAGGAAGTGAGCTAATGCCCATGTTTCATTGTTTGCAGAATACTTTAAAGAAGTCACAGAATGTCTGCATTTTGTGTCTATACAGAGGAAACCAATTTTAAATAGAAATTGTGTAATTTTGTTAGAAATCACTTCCATTGAATACTTACTATTCTTTACAATAAATAGGCTCTTTGGCCTGATTATTTAGTTAGTCCTTTCCACATTATATCACATTACAAGAACACTGGCCAAAAGGCTCACTCAACTTGGCTACATAGATTTTGTTTTTTAGGGAAACAACTGCAAATCTCTCTACCATCAACCACACCAGGGAGTGGAGATAAATGTGACTGTCCTGCTCTCAGGCTGAAATGTGGCTCTGGGCTAGCCACATCCTAGGACAGGATTTCCAAAAGAGGCATAGAGACAACTCCAGACTTCCTCTGTAAGTTGGGAAAAACAAAAACAAAACAAAACAAAGCAAAACAAAGCAAAGCAAAACAAAAACAAAGATAAAAGCAAAAAGCAGGCCAGGTCTGCTCAGCAGAAGAGAGTGTTAGGGTCTCACACTGTGATTTCTGGACCCAAGCCAATTCATAGATGCTCTGGGTTGGCCATCTTACCTTATTAGCCTCACATTACTAAAATTAAAACAAACAAACAAAATAGGAAGAGCTGTGTTTTGGTCAACATTTTTTAAAATTGTGAGATTTACATATAAATCTGGATTTCTGTAATACCTTGAAACATCAGTATCTGTCACTGTTACCCTCCCTCATCTATGGCTCTAACCTGGGAGGAGAGTTGCTTTTGCCCCTTTGAAGCAACCCCTTATAAGCTTCGCCTTACCCCTGTGTTCTTCTAACATTTTAGGAAATCCAAAGCACTTTCCAATATAATGCTGTACTTTTATTTTCACGGTCCCTGTGGAATTCATTCGGGAAACACTAATTGCTTGTCGAGGATGTATCACACACTGTTCTGGGAAGGCTCCAAGGATAAAGAGATACTCAGGCAGACATGGTTCTAGTCCTCAAGGAACTTAAAATTCTGTGAAATGAGTGATCTCAAGCACTTAAATAGGTATTGAGGCATTTGTTAGGTTGTGCTTTATTATGGTTTTTCTCAGTCCTATGAAAGTCAAGGAACACAGGGTGCTCTAAAGGGCGTCGCTGAGAGATCTGACATGGCGGAATCAGAAAGGCTTCACTCTGAAGTACGCAAGAGGAAAGGGGGCTTATTATTTATAGACGAGGGTGTCTGGACTAGGATCAGTAGTCCCCACCCACTTGATGATCAAAATTACCCGAGGAGCTTATCAGAAATGCAAGTTAGGAGGAAAGGATCTAGGAAGGGGAGAAATTCTCCTCAGAGGGAGTGGTGGGTACAAAAGCCTCGAGGTAGGAAAGGGCATGGCTAATTCCGTGTACTTCCAGACTGTTTACATACGCATTGGAGTTCATTCCTTTCATCTGTCAGAGTGATCATGCCATACCAAGGCTTGAAATAAAAACAGGCACTTCCCAGATGATTGATACCATGTTTTATGGGATGTCTATCTTCTGCAACAAAAACAACTAATTTACATTTCATTCAGCTGTTAGGAATCTAATTTAGACATAAGTCAAAATAAACACACTTTTCTGAAACTTTCATAAAAACATATGCCTACTTGGATATTTTCATCCCTCTATCGAGTTTTCTAAAATAGTAACATATGGTGGGATTATCACAAAAATCACTGGAACAGAAGATTCCCTTTAAGAGTCTTTTACATGCTCCTTCGTATAACAAGCCGACAGTCCTTGAATGAAGTGTCAAAGGCTTTGATTGCACGGACAAGTATGTCAGTAATAATAATTATTATTCTTGCTATGATTCTTCAATGCCTATAAACTTGCAAAGACAATTAATACTGGGGCGCCTGGGTGGCTCAGCGGTTAAAGCGTCTGCCTTCGGCTCAGGGCGTGATCCCGGCGTTATGGGATCAAGCCCCACGTCAGGCTCCTCTGCTATGAGCCTGCTTCTTTCTCTCCCACTCCCCCTGCTTGTGTTCCCTCTCTCGCTGGCTGTCTCTGTCTCTGTCGAATAAATTAAAAATCTTAAAAAAAAAAAAATTAAAAAAAAAAAGACAATTAATACTGATGCCATTAAAATACATTTCCCAATTTACACTATTAATAGCTGTTTTTAAAAGAATTTTTAAAATATTACCACGTTAATTCCTATAAGCAGAAAGTAGCTATGGAAATAAATACAAGGCATGACCCACAAACACAGACACAATTCTAGCTTAATTCTTGCGCCTAAGTCTCTGAACCTAATTTTTCCCTTTTCTCTTTCCCCTCCTCTGGCTTCTTGTTTTTGTTGTTTTCTTCTTGTTCTTCTCCTCCCTTTCTACTTCCCCTTCCTTCTCCTTTTCTTCTTCCTCCTCCTCCTTATTTTTTTTCTTCATACAAAGAAAGATTGGCAAATAAGACACTCAATACTGTATTAGCTTCAAACACACTTTGTCATTTACATCATTGGAAAACTGAAAAAGAATTAAAAGGAAGTGACTTTCTAGTTTTTTACCAATCCTATGTGAGTTCATCTCGTGTCTTATCAATATCATCTCACAAAATATGAGCAGAGGGGTGCACAAGTTTCTGCTTTATAAAACCTATCTTTTTATCTGTAGGGTCTAGTCACCAAAAAATATTAAGAAAGGTGGCTAAGGATAAAGGGACATACCACATGTGAGAATCAAAAGACGCAGATCTTATTCAGTGGGTCTTAATCCTCACTGATAGTTCGAATCACCTAGAAAGCTTTGGAAAAATAGAATCATCCGGGCCTCCCTTCCCCTCAGAAATTCTGATTCAATTGGTCTTATTGGGTCTTGTCTCTGGTACTTTTTAAGTTTCACAGGTGGAGTTTCAGCTCTGCTTCCAACTCAGATTGTGACCTTGGACAAATTACCCCTATTTTCTTAGATCATATCTTCTCATTTATAGTTGAAGGATATTTAAATTGATTATGAACTCTCGAATGTGCCTGACTCTTTAGTAGAATAATTTGCAAAATGTTTAAAAATATAGAATCTCTAGGATTTGGGATCAGAGAATGTATATTCTGATTCCTGCCTATGTTGGCAGGAGCCTCACGTTGAGTTTGGTATGTATTAATCATGAGTGCTTTAGCACAAAGTTCTAACCAACTGAAATAACCTATAAAGCAAACGACTGAAATCCAGGTAACAAATGATGGTTGAAAAGTGGTCTGTGTTGGGCGATGCAATCACTCGGTAATTGAATCTACCTATGGCAGACAAACATTATCTCTGACTGGCATGGCTGTCATTTAATTCTAAATCATTTCATAAAAGTCTTCTGTGTTCCAGCATTTCACACATCAAGTATT
>NW_023191414.1:0-865 GCF_002007445.2 Ailuropoda melanoleuca | reverse complement strand
GAATTTGCTTTCCATTTCTCAAAAAATCGAGGAGTAATACATACACATGAACAGAATTTTTCACCCATTTGCGGTGCAGTCGGTCGGGCTCTGTGGGAGTTGAGGAGAGCGTATTTGGAGGGCAGGCAATGCCCGTGTCAGTGATTCTCAAAGTATGCTCCAGACCGTCGGCATCCAGACTGGGGCACTTGTGCAAGNTCAGTGATTCTCAAAGTATGCTCCAGACCGTCGGCATCCAGACTGGGGCACTTGTGCAAGACCCACATTATAAGGCTCCATCCCAGAGCTACCGAGTGGGAACTGGCAGCGGGGCCCGGCCCCCCGTGTTTTCACCAGCCCTCCCGGGCGTTCTGAGGCTCATGAAGTCTGAGCGCCACTACTCCAAACGGTGGCTGAATGTGAGTCCTGAGCGAGGCTAGTATGCGTTTGAAATGGCAGGTGCAGAGGCCTGCGGATGTCCGCATGAGGCATTCTAGAGATCAGAGCAGCTGGTGAGGAGGGGGCAGTTAGTGAAGGCCTCTAGGCTCCCTCCAGAAACTTTAGGAGGATACTTTGAGCCCTCTGAAATATATCTCAGAGCCTGATTCCGAGTTAATGTCTTCAGAGAATTCTAACTTTTGCATTTCCTGACTTTTATGAGCGTGTTGAGTGTTGTAATTCCACGAGGCTTTTAGATGTAATTTCCTTTGCTTTTAAGGAAAAGATGAGATGGGGGAGGGGGATTTTTAGGGGAGGGGTGGTGGCTGGTAGTGAGATGGTAGAAACAGGGAAATCATTTTCAAAAGGAATAAAATGTCAGCGAAGATATTCTTTAAAGACATTGCTGCAGAGCCTGTATACATGTACTGAAACATAGTAGATAAGA
>NW_023191413.1:371-1329 GCF_002007445.2 Ailuropoda melanoleuca | reverse complement strand
GTTTCCCTATTCACGAAGGGTGATGATAGTGCTAAGACGGTCCCCGTACGGTGTTGTTTTGACGGACGTGTTTTGGTCCTTTTCGTTCCATTGCCGCCAGCAGTTTGACANCCAGCAGTTTTGACAGGATTTCCCCAGGGAGCAAGCATTTCGTTGGAAGCGGGTTTTGGCCGAATTGTCTTTCTCAGTGCTGTGTTCGTCGTGTTTCACTCACGGTACCAAAGCCCCTTGATTCCTGTTCCACCTTCCATAAGGCCGTCGTGACTTCAAGGGCTTTCCCCTCACACTTTGTTTCTTGGTTCTAAGGGCTGGATCCTCCCCAGGCCCCTACACCCAATGTGGAATCGGGGTCCCCAGTGAAAATCTGCTGTTCGCTGCAGGTGTTTTCCTGTACGCTCTGCTTTATCACCAATGAGAAGCGCGCTGAGTCCTCGAAAATAATGAACCTTTCATTCATGCTCCAATACTCACGAGAGATGATGATCGTTGATATTTACCTGGATTGTGTGGAGTCTCAGAGACCACTATGTGGCATTCTCGTCAGGCTTCCACAACCACTTTCCCTCATGTTTCCCTATTCACGAAGGGTGATGATAGTGCTAAGACGGTCCCTGTACGGTGTTGTTTCTGACGGACGTGTTTTGGGCCTTTTCGTTCCATTGCCGCCAGCAGTTTTGACAGGATTTCCCCAGGGAGCAAGCATTTCGTTGCGGGTTTTGGCCGAATTGTCTTTCTCACTGCTGTGTTCGTCGTGTTTCACTCACGGTACCAAAGCACCTTGATTCCTGTTCCACCTTCCATAAGGCCGTCGTGACTTCAAGGGCTTTCCCCTCACACTTTGTTTCTTGGTTCTAAGGGCTGGATCCTCCCCAGGCCCCTACACCCAATGTGGAATCGGGGACCCCAGTGAAAAGGCTGCTGTTCGCTGGAGGTGTTTTCCTGGACGATATGCTTTATT
>NW_023191413.1:0-221 GCF_002007445.2 Ailuropoda melanoleuca | reverse complement strand
TCGTCAGGCTTCCGCGACCACTTTCCCTCATGTTTCCCTATTCTCGAAGGGTGATGATAGTGCTAAGACGGTCCCTGTACGGTGTTGTTTCTGACGGACGTGTGATGGTCCTTTTTTTTCCATTGCTGCCAGCAGTTTGACAGGATTTCTCCAGGGAGCAAACATTTCGTTGGAAGCGGGTTTTGGCCGAATTGTCTCTCTCAGTGCTGTGTTCGTCGTGT
>NW_023191412.1:282-808 GCF_002007445.2 Ailuropoda melanoleuca | reverse complement strand
AAAACCATGCCATCTGTGAATCACTACAGCTTTGTTTCCTCATTTAAAATCAGTTTTTTTCTTATCTTACACGGCTCAAGCCTCCACTACAATGCTGAAAACAGTCCTTTAGAAAGTCCTAGTCCTTCAGAAAGGACCCACTAAGTTTTTAGTGGATATCTCTTACCAAATTAAGAAAGTCATTTTCTGTATCTATTTTGTTAATTTTTTATTATCATGAAAGAGTATTTGATGGTATAAAATGTTAGTGAAATAGATTACATTACTGCAGTTTTTGGCGTTGGCATATCCTTGAATTCCTGGACACACATGTTGCTACGGGGTATTTTTTTTTTAACGTATTACTGGATTCTGTTGTTCCCTTTCTCAGAAAACGGCATCACCGTTAATCCTGTTACTCTACCCATAAACTCAGGAACCAACCTTGAGCTACATCCAAGACATCACCAAATTCTGTTAATTCTACCTTCTAAATACCTCCTGAATGTGTCTACTCTCAACTTCTCCTTCATTTCCCTAATCCAAC
>NW_023191412.1:0-236 GCF_002007445.2 Ailuropoda melanoleuca | reverse complement strand
CCGTAACTAGTTTTGGGTATTTGTTTTTAAAACAACGTTAATGAGATACAATTCACATATCATACAATTCTGCATTTAAAGTGTGTAATGAATGGCTTTTAGTATATGCAGAGAGTTGTGTAAACATCATCACAGTCAACTTTTAAAAATTTCATTACCAGCATCTGCTTCTCCAATTCATTTACCACATTGCAGCAGATCTTTCCAGGATGCAAATCTCATTTGATCAGAGCAGG
>NW_023191411.1:0-643 GCF_002007445.2 Ailuropoda melanoleuca | reverse complement strand
AACTCATAGAAGCAGAAAATAGAATGGTGGATACCAGGACATGAAGGAAGGAGAAAATGTAGAGACATTGGTCAAAGGGTATAAAGTTTCAGTTATGCAAAATGAATAACTTTACAGATCTTTTATCATATACTTTAAAATCTGCTGAGAGAGTAGACCTCATGTTAAGTGTTCTTATCACAGACACAACACATACACACACAAATAATAACTAAAGNACACACACAAATAATAACTAAATAGGATGGGAGAAAACTTTTGGAGGTAATGGATATATTTTTATCATTGGTGTTGTGATGCTTTCATAGGGGCACACTTATATTCAAACTCATCAAGTTGTATACATTAAATATATACAACATTTTTAATGTCAATCCTACCTCAACAAAGGGGTTAAAAAATCTATTGATGTTGGAGATGTCAGTGAATCTTATGTAGTCACAAAATATTTAGATGCAAAGTATGGCTATAAATGTTTTAAAGTGTCTGATCCATAAAATAATGTGAATCAAGATTATCAGTTATGGACTTTCCATAAATCTTAGTACAAAATGCAAGTTCTGAAGTAAAACAATAGTTTAATACTGCAAGGAATATGATATTCTGCCAAGAATTCACACTAAAATTTATGGTGGAACAGATT
>NW_023191410.1:0-571 GCF_002007445.2 Ailuropoda melanoleuca | reverse complement strand
CACGACAAGGATGCCCACTCTCACCACTATTATTCAACATAGTACTAGAAGTCCTTGCAACAGCAATCGGATGACAAAAAGGGATCAAAGGTGTCCAAAACGGTAAAGAAGAATTAAAAATGTCTCTCTTCACAGATGACATGATACTCTATATGGAAAACCCAAAGGAATCCACTCCCAAACTATTAGAAGTTATAGAACAATTCAGTAATGAGGCAGGATACAAAATCAATGCCCAGAAATCAGTTGCATTTCTATACACGAATAATGAGACNACACGAATAATGAGACTGAAGAAAGAGAAATTAGGGAATCCATCCCATTTACGATAGCACCAAAAACCATATGTTACCTTGGAATTAACTTAACCAGAGACGCAAAGGACCTATATTCCAGAAACTATAGATCACTCTTGAAAGACATTGAGGAAGACATAAAAAGAAGGAAAAATATTCCATGCTCAGGGATTGGAAGAATTAACATAGTTAAAATGTCCATGGTACCCAGAGCAATCTACACTTTCAATGCTATCCTGATCAAAATACCGAGGACATTTTTCAAAGAACTGGAA
>NW_023191409.1:0-3619 GCF_002007445.2 Ailuropoda melanoleuca | reverse complement strand
ATTATGCTAAAATAGTGGTGCTTTTAGGATTTACATTATTGTACTCTCCAATACAAAGTATGGGGCATGTTGAAGTATACAGTACACCATTTTCATACATGTACAACATCGGTGGATGAAAAATGTCTTTTAGCAGTAATACTGGATTGTAGCCTCTGGTTTTACCGGCTGCATACTCTAGGACTATTATATAAGTAAAAATCTCTCTTGTGATACTGGAAAGTGATTAGAATGTGCAAGCTGATGTAGTCGCTTTCATCCGCCTCTTAAAGGGTACCACCACCGAAAGTCCATTTAAGATGTTGGTAGGTTTAACAAAGTTGGAATGCTGGCACTGTTGAATTGGGCAACAGTTCTTCAGACCTGGCTCAGAGCTACAATGCATTTAATATATTAAAGCAGCTGACATGTTGACTTTTTGCGGATCTTCCCAGGCACTGGAGTTTTTCTGTTAATTTGCCGCGCTAGGTCATAAAAGATCTCATTAACATTTATTTTTGATTTTGCCAAAGATTCTAAGAATGCACAGTTGTTCCATTGTCTTGCTAGATTTGGACCTTGTTCCTTTCCTACAACTCTTTCATCTTCCAAGTCACCCTTATTACCAACCAGAATCATTGGAACATCATCAGTGTCTTTAACTCGAAGAATCTGCTCTCTCAGATCTTGTAAATCATTAAATGTGGACTGTGCTGTGATGGAATAAACTAATGCAAAGCCTTGTCCATTTTTCACGTATAAGTCTCTCATTGCAGTAAATTGTTCCGTTCCTGCAGTATCCAAGATTTCAAGCATACACTGCTGTGCATCTACGTCAGCTTGCTTTCCGTAAGAATCTTCTCTCGTAGGATCATATTTTTCAACAAAAATTCCTTGAACAAACTGTACAGTCAGAGCAGATTTTCCAACGCCTCCTGAGCCAAGAACGACTAGTTTATACTCACGCATGGTGCAAACCTGTCAAAAGCTAGTCCCTCTCACGCTGTCACCGGGTCCCCGCAGCCCGCGTCGCCCCGCGCCTCGCGCTCCCTCCGGGTCGCTGCTCCCGCTGGTTTACACGCCTGACTCTGGGCGAGGTTTGGCGGTGTCGCCTTGACGTCAGGCGTTCAGCCTCGCTCTCGCTCGATAAGCTATACTTTTTGATTTATTATTTTTGAAGTGATTACTCTAAGATTTACAATATTCAATTTTAATTTATCACAGTCCAAATAGGAATAATATTATGCCACTTGATATATAATATACAGATCTTAGAACATTATACTTCTGTTTTCTATCTGCTATTTGTGCTATTTTGTTCTTGTCACATTTTATTTCTCCTATAATATTAAACCCACAATACACTTTTACATTTTGCCCTAAATATTCAATTATCAGGGCACCTGGGTGGCTCAGTCAGTTGAACATCTGGCTCTTGATTTCAGCTCAGGCTGTGATCTCAGGGTCATGGGATTGAGCCCCGTGTCAGATTCTACACTGGGCACGGAGCCTGCTTGGGATTCTCTCTCTCCTTCTCCCTCTGCCCTTCCCCTGCTCATGCTCTCTCCCTCTCTTAATAAATAAATAAATAAATAAATAAATAAATAAATAAATAACATCTTCTAAAAAATAAGTAAATATTCAATTACCTTTTTAAAGGAATTTTTTTAATTTTTTAAATAAAAAAATATTTACCATATATTTGCCAATTTTTGCACTCTCCATTTCTTTGAAGCAAATTCTTGCAGCTTGTGTTTGTCTGAAAAAGATTTTATTTTACTTACATTTTCAAGGGATTATTTTCCCTGAATACAGAATTAAGATTGCCAGAACGTATCTATCATCTATCTATCATCTATCTATCTATCTATGTATCTATCTATCTATCTATCTATCTATCTATCTATCTATCTATCACCTATCTGCTATCAGTCTATCTAGGTCCCTTTAATATATCATTACTTTGTCATCTTCTGGTCTGCATAGTTTCTGACAAGAAGTCTACAATCATTCTTACCTTTGTTCTTTTGTTCATATGCCCACTCTTGCTCTGCTTTTAAGAATTTTTCTGCCACTGTTTTTCAGCTACTTTATTATAATGTTTCATGGTGCAGTGTGTGTATGTTTATCCTACTTTGGATTTGTTGAGCTCGTCTGGTTATGTAATTTTCATCAAATTTGGACACATTATTTCTTCACATAATTTTCTGGTTTTTTTTTTTCTCTTTTAGGGATTTCAATTACCATCATGTTAGAGAACTTGATTTTTTCCATAGCTCACTGAAGCTCACTGGTTGTTGTTGGGTTTTGTTTTGTTGTTGTTGTTGTTTGTGTGTTTGTTCTCTTCTCTCTATGCTTCATTTTAGATAAATTCTGTTGTTATATCTGCAGGCTCATTGACTTATTCTTCCACAGTATCTAATATACTATTATTCCTTCCACCAATTTTTAAAAAAGCATCAGCTATAATATTCTTCATCTCTTTAATTTCCATTTATTCTTTTAAATGGATCCCATCTCTCTCCTTACCATGTTTATGTTTTCCTTTGAATATTAAAATATAGTTATAATTTTTGGTGTAATTTCCTTGTCTACTAATTCCATCATCTCTGTCATTTCTGATTTGCTTCTAAGGACCGATATCTCTCCCTGTTATGGACATTAGGAGGGATTTTTCTAATCTTTTCAGGATACTGTAAATGCTATCGTTTACGTCTGAAAATTGTTTTCTTGTACAGAGTGGTGCAACTTTGTTTTGGAAGGCAGCTAAGTTACTTGAAGACCAGACTGATCCCTGTGAGACCTGGTTTTAAGCTTTGCTAGGAGGCAAGTCTAGAAAAACCTCACTCCATCAAAAGTTCAGTCCTAACAATGTGGCATGACAGCTCTGGAGTCTTCAGTTAATGGGCCAGCTTGTCACCGAGGCCTCTCTACACTGTCAGAATTTAAATATTCCCCTTCCTTCCCTGAGTGACTGGTATTCAGTCAGCTTACAACACCCCACTCATTTCTTTCTGATCTCTGTGAAGATTTATTATACCCAGGAGCAGCTGAGCACTCAGCAAACACTCAAGAAGATTGTATACAGATGTCTGTAGCCCTTCTTCTGGGAAGGTCCATCCCCTCTGGAACTCTGCCCTGTGACTTCATGTGGCCCCAGCCTCCCTAAACTCTGACCTCTCTTTCTTCAACTCATGAGGCCATTGGGCTCCATTTCAGTCCCCTCTTCTGTGTCAAGAGCTTGAAAAATGCCTGCAGGCAGAATGCTGGGCAATCAGAAGACTTATCTCTTTAGTTTTTCTATTATTACAGATCACACTACTGTGCTATTTATTGTCCAACGTCTGGAAACAGTTGTCTAATCTATTTTGTCCAGTTCTCAAATTGTTTACAGTGAAAGGGGAAGTCTGAGCCTGTTTTTCCTCATGGCCAGAGATGGAAGTCCTTATTTTTTAACTTCCTTTATTTCAAGCATTATTTCCCCCTTATCATTTACGTATTTATATATATTTGTGTTTCTCCCTTTTTTTTTCTTAAATAGAGTTGTCTACTTTGTTGTGGTTTTTTTCCCATGAACTAGATTTTAATTTATTATGTTTGCTATTTTTTAAATTTGTAACTCATTAATTGTTGCTTTTAT
>NW_023191408.1:0-611 GCF_002007445.2 Ailuropoda melanoleuca | reverse complement strand
CCCAGGAAGTACCAAATCCTGGGGAGAAGATTCTGCATTTTGAATGCTTAACAATCTTGTAGATTATGAGGTAGCATTAACCCCATTTTAACATCTTACATTACATTAACATTTTACANATTAACATTTTACATACATTAACATTTTACAACTAAAAAGTTGTATTAGAAGCCAAAAAGAACTAACTTACCACCCAAAGAGCTAACGCACAACCAACAGGATTTAACCCTTGAGTGCAGAACTAACAATTTTAAAGCTAGTACTGGCTAACGACTAAAAGCTCAGGTGTTGGACCCACCTCAGATCCACATGTTTTGGTTGGATATTCTTGGGCAAGTTACTTGAAGCCTTAGAGCCTTTATCTAAACAACAGGACTGACAACCTCATAGGACTGTCTGTGTGAATAAAATGACATAACCCATACCAAGTGTCCAGCACATGTAAATGTGCAATAAATGTTATTGTGAGTTACTATCACAATGATGATGACTGCTACAAATAATATCAAGACAGTCAAACCTGATTCTCATAGGATAGATATATATTATTAATTTAAATGACAAGTGAAGAAGATACCAGGTACTTTATGGATAGTCAAAAACTACATATT
>NW_023191407.1:0-1186 GCF_002007445.2 Ailuropoda melanoleuca | reverse complement strand
TTTTTTTTTTTCAAGATTTTATTTATCTGACAGAGAGAGAGACAGCCATTGAGAGAGGGAACACAAACAGGGGGAGTGGGAGGGAAGAAACAGGCTCTCAGCAGAACAGGGAGCCCAATGCGGGGTTCGATCCCAGGACCCTAGGATCACACCCTGAGCAAAAGGCAGATGCTTAACGACTGAGCCACCCGGATGCCCCCAAAGTGGATTTATGCTTTTGTTAAAAATTGTTCATGCTTCTTCTGACCTAATTAATCTTTCCCTTTCCCAATGTCACACAGATATTCTCATAGATTTTTTAATAGATAACTTGGTTCTCACTTTTGTGTTTGAATCTATGGTCCATTTCAAGTTAAGTTTTTGTATGATGGCAGGTTATACTCAAGGTTTATATTTCCCCCATAAAGATTTAAAGGTTGTCACCTCCATTTGTTTTTGTTTTTTTTATTTGACATTTTATTTATCTATTTGTCAGAGAGAGAAAAGCAGGGGTTAGTGGTAGGTAGAGGAAGAAGCATACTCCCCACTGAGCAGAGAGCCCAACACAGGACTCGATCCCAGGACCCTAAGATCATGACCTGAGCTGAAAGCAGATGCTTAATTGACTGAGCCACCCACACACCCCAGTTGTCATCTCCATTTGTGAGAAAAACTGCTCTCTCCCTCATTTAATATTCTTGGAGTTTAGCCAAAAACCATTTGAACATATATGTGGGACTTACTTTTGGACTCAAAATTCTTTTGTTTGATCCATGTGTCCATTCTTACTCTGGTGACACACTGTCTTGATTACTCTGTAGGAAGTCTGGAAACTAGTTGATGAAGATCCTCTATGTTTGTTCTTTGTCTAGAAAGCTGTTAAAATTAAATGGCTCTTCTATTTCTATACACGTTTTAGAATCAACTGGAAAAGTTTTGCAAATCACCTGCTAGATATTAATTGGAATTGTATTAAATCTATAAATTAGTTTTGGGTAAGCTGATATTTAAACAGTATCAAATATAAATATAGTATTAAGTCATTCATGCATTAAGAAAAAAGTGAAAATTAATGGAATTCCATTTATAAGTGATAACTACTAGTACATTTAGGTTTTAGAAAGTTAGCTTTTTTTAAATTTTTTTATTTTTTTTATTATACTATGTTAATCACCATACAGTACATCCCCGGATTCCGATGTAAAGT
>NW_023191406.1:0-1190 GCF_002007445.2 Ailuropoda melanoleuca | reverse complement strand
TTCCTTCTTTTTAAGGAGGAATAGTATTCTATTGTATGTATATACCACATTGTCTTTATCCATTCATCCATGATGGACAGTTGGGTTGTTTCCATATCCTGGCAGTTGTGAATAATGCTGCAATAAGCATAAGAAATATATCTCTTGGCATTCCAGAATCTTGATGAACCTAATATTATCATTATTGATAGTCATTAAGATTTTATTTAATTTTGGAGGGCTGATAAGTATATTGCTCTGTTTAGCAGAATACCAGATTATGTTTCACTTTATACGTTGTAGGCAAACTCTGTGAAAACCGCCTGTCCTATCGTGGAATAAAGTATTATTATTTTATTCCTGAAAGTCAAAACTGGAAGGGATGTAAACAGACTTGCCAAAGTTATAATTCATCCCTTTTGAAGATAAATGATGAAGATGAACTGGTATCGTGGACTGTTACATTCACTTTTATTTTCCTAACTATGTCTCATGCTTGGACCCAAGATATTGAGGACAGGGGGAGGCCAGAAAGGGGGACCTTCAGTTATCCTCTGTGTTGTGTCTGTCGTGTGAGCAAAAATTGCGTAGGTAAGAAAGGTAAGGGTTCTGGAAAATTCTGCCTACTGATAGGCATATATGATCTTGCTACTTTCTAAGCATTCACTATGTATTATTTATCATGATGACCATTATTATTTCCAAAATGGAAACCCCCTTGAAGATTCAGTTTAGGTCTTTGCATCATTTCCTTTTCTAAGGTGTGTGCAGGAGAACAGCTCACTGAGCAGCATGCCTCTCCTTCAATGGAGCCCTTAACCCTTTGGTATTTGCAGCCTGGAAGCAGTGGTTATTTATCCTTGCAAGGTGGCAACTAAGAACCTGGAGGAACCTAATCCAGTGGGTGCTATTAGGAATCCAGGAGCCAGATTGGCTGCGATCATGCAAATTCAGTTCTGCCACCTGTTACCTGGGTGACCTCTGGTGAATTACTTGCTCTCTGGATCTCAGTTTTTTCATCTGCAGAAAGGAGATAATAATGAGGAATATAAAAGTGATAACAGTTTTACAAATTAGCCTCACGGTGATTTTTAATGGCAGCCCTGGGTAACTTTTCTTGATCAATATTCTCATATATTGTATAATGATGTGTATCTTTCAAAAGGAATTGTGAAAAGGGAAAATGAAGTGACAACAATTTCAAAATTATC
>NW_023191405.1:0-981 GCF_002007445.2 Ailuropoda melanoleuca | reverse complement strand
GAAAATGGAAAAATGATGGCTGTCTAAAAGGGAAAACTGTTTCAAGGGTAAATGAGTTTAGAATGGGGATTCTTCTTGATTCTGATTCATATATTAAGTGATTCTACTGATTAAGTTNCTACTGATTAAGTGATGGACCAAGAAACAGAAGTATTTACACTTAACTATTCTTGGCCTCATTTATTAATACCACCTCCCATGGTGGCCTGCAAATAGTAGGTACTTATTATGGGCTGAATTGTGCCCCCCAATTAATATATTGAGGTTGTAACCTTCCATACCTCAGAACATGACTGTATTTGGAGACAGGGCCTTTCAATAGGTGATTCAGTTGAAGTGAGGCCTTCAGGGTGGGCCCTAATCCAATCTGACTGGTGTCTCTACAAGAAGAGGAAATTTGGACACATGGACACTAGGAATACATGCATGCAGAGGAGAGGCCATGGGAGGACACATGTGGCTGTCTACAAGCCAAGGGAAGAGGCCTCAGAGAGACCGATGCCTCAATCTCAGGCTTTCAGTCTTCGGAGTTCTGAGAGAAGAAATCTCAGTTGCTGAAGCACTCCGTCTGTCCTAGTTTGTTATGGCAGCACTAGCAAGCTATACAATGCTCAATTAAAGCTTGTCGGGGTGAAATACTGTGCTCCTGGAGTTGTCAGTTCCAATCAGAAAGAGCTGCACTGAGGCCATTCCTGCAGGCTCTCTAATGTCCCACGTGACAATATGCCCAGCCATGCGTTTTGCTGGGTAATGAGAATGGAAGCCTGGGTAGATTGTCTTGTTCGTATTATTTGGCCAGGATTGTCCTTCCTCACACACATTCCTGGGGACCTTCTGCTCATTGTCTAAGTCACAGCTCCGTGACATCTCCCATGGCCCATCCCCAGTCTTCCCCAACTTCTCCATTTACGTGGAGCTCTGGGAGTCTTATCATCAGTGCCGCAGAACCAATAGCAGAAGTACATCACCACGACTAACGTT
>NW_023191404.1:0-3321 GCF_002007445.2 Ailuropoda melanoleuca | reverse complement strand
TTAAAGCCCCCAACAGGGCGTCTCCACCCATAAATGTCTTCCCTGCAGGCAGGACTTTCAAATGCACAAAAGGCCCACTTTCATGCCCTTTGTGTCAGGAGCTATTCAGAAACAATGAATTCTTCCTTGGAGACCAATCTTTAGGGTTCNGAATTCTTCCTTGGAGACCAATCTTTAGGGTTCTTCCTTCTCTGGTTCAGGGGTTCTCCCCCAGCACAGACACAAGCAACTTCTACTAGAGCAGAAAGAAGAAACGTGTGCTGCAGGGACCTGATGCCTTCAGATTCCCATGGCAGAACTTGTGTTTCCTCTCCTTGAGCCAAGCCTGCACTCAGCTGTCTTCTATTCATGGTTAAGCCTGCTTAACCCTGGCTTCACCTAGAATCACCTGGAGCATTTAATGAAAACATCACAGTTGTTTCCACCCTCACCAATTGACAGAATCTGGGGTGGGGGGCACCGGATATGATCCCTTCTTGCACCTACTGGGAAGCATTTGGGGAGGTGACCAGGCAAAAAGCAGTAATCAAGGCTGTCATTGTTATTCCGATTTAACCCAAGCCTTGTCCATGGATCACTATTTCTGGAGATTGACACTTTCTCCCTCTTTCTGCTACATGGAGGGAGCCACCCTTACAAATGGAGTTTTCCCTTAGAGATGCAAATGTCTACTGCAAAAATAACTAGACTAGGTTTCAGAGCTCTTTTCTGGTCCACTGTTTCTTCTTCTTCTCCTTCTCCTCCTTTTCCTTCTTCTTTTTAAAGATTTTATTTATTTATTTGAGAGAGAAGAGAGCAGAGGGGAGGAAGAAGCAGACTCCCCACTGAGCATGGAACCCTCCACGGGGCTTGATTCCAGGACCATGACTGAGCCAAAGACAAGCCCTTAACTGAATGATGCACCAAGGCACCCTGTCTGCTCTTTCTTTAAAATACCAGCTGAAAAGGATCCTTATGCTAATGAGACATATGTTAGGGTGACAACATGTGTTACGTCAGTAGGTAAATGGTTACTTTCATGACTAACTGCCACAGACTTTTCCAAAGGGAATGTACGTTGTTCACTCCCATCAACAATACATGAGCATTCTAATTCCTCAACATGCTCCCTGAAATTTGGTGTGAACCTTTTTGTTTATCTTTCCCATTCTAGAAAATACAGACTCATTTCTCTCTGCAAAAAATGAAGCGGTCTTCCTACAGCTGTCCTGGTGACTGAACTGAAACCACGTAAACACAGAAAGCTGAACAAAACTCAAAATGGCCACATTAAAACATCAGCAACCCTTGATATTAAACTAGGGATCCTTTTCCCTCTCTTCTCCAACCTTCCGCTCTCCCCTTCTTAGACTTTCCTTTCCAGCACTGGTTCCCACCCTGAAAAGGTGATGGACAGCTGGCAGCACACACACAATTCCGGGTGGAACTGGCTAGATCCTGTAGGGATTTCCCCACAAATACCCCACCCCCTTCCACTAGGGGGCTTGCAGTTTTGAAGGCCCTTACCTGCTGCAGAGTCCCTTGCTGGTGAAGTAATTACCCTGTTGTTCCTCTTGATCCCCAGCTCCGTCTTCATGTTCTATCTTGGCTCCAAAGCAGGGAGGTCAGGTTTTGAGAGCAGAATGTGAAGAAGAAGAACACGTTTTTCTTCCTCCATTCTCAATTCCTTGGCCACTCTAATATGTAAGTGGACATAAGACAGATTCACAAGGGAAAAAGAAAGTGCTTTCTTACCTATGGGAGCCTCAGAGACATAAGGCTCAAAGACAGGCGACTGATGCCTATATGCCACTGTGACTTAAGAAGGGCTTGGGGATTTAGCATTTCAGAAAGGGGCAAGCACATGCACAGGAGAAAGGAGAGAGCAAATGTGTGTCCAACAATAGTTTGCCAACCAGGCAGGCAAGCCTCTATGGTCTAGAGTTATTCTGAGTCATTTGTGATCTTCCGGACAGAGTTCCCCCTTCTCAATTATTGATGGTGTATCATCAGACTCAAAAAACAATGAGACCCTTGCAGTTGCAGTTACAGAATACACCTAGAGCACCTTTGTCAAAGTTCCTTGAAGTCCTGCCAATGGCCTTCCAGCCAACTTAGTAGGCTTCACATGTAGCAAGTGCCTTTCGCATGGGTCACTGATGAATCACACTGTCCTTTCGTATATCTGTAGATCACGCATTTGTTCCTTAGAAAGCCTTGTGGCTGAACTGTCCTGCACAAGCGTGCCCTGGGCACCATCATACCCTGCTCAGCACCTCCTTCATGTCTACAGGGAGCCACGGGAGTGCAGTTCATACAGCATAAAATCGTTAAATGTGTGAAACGAAGTGGCAACCTAAGTAATGAAAAATGAAATCCAAATAAATATCAGAGACTCACAGCAGAATGTACTAAGCCTACACCACTTTTAAAATAGTAATATGGTCCAGATTTTCAGTGGAAACGTGCAGGATTCTAAATGTTATGTCATCATTTCTTCTTCCCTTTACACAAAGGAAACTGCGTGAGTTTGAGAGCTTTATCTCAGTCATTCTAATGTGGCCACCCGTAGCTCATACTTTCTAAGAGGAATCCCAGATGCCTAGGCAGCTGTTGGCTTGAAACATTTTCTCCATGGTCTAGATAGAGACTTTTCAAGCTTCACTGAGAGTCCAGAGGTGTTTCCACTGGCAACCCTGGCCCCGTGAGTGGCTTCTAGGCCATTATCATCAGTCCTAGGACTCCAGGTGGGCGAAGCATGAAGCTCCTATCCCACATCCCATTGGCTCCTCCAGCATCCTGTGCCAGATTCTACATGAGCTGGTAAATATCACAGTTCCTATGTAGGTATGAGACAAGAAGAACTACTAATACTTCACAAACATTATAGGCTTCGCATCCTGTTCTGATATACGCGGTGAGGAACACACAGACTTACTCTGTACAGAATTCAGATGTGCCACAGATGTTTTGTGTTTAGGGCTCATTATGGTTGTTACTCTGTGCATACACAAGCCTAGGGGCCAACCCTCTCCTAGACACAGTATCTCACCTAAATCCTCTCTGAGATCACAGCTACAACCCCAAGCACTCTTCTCCTAGGGAGCACCTTTGGAATGTTTTAGACCCTCTCTGCCATCACTGGAATTGTTCTCTTTCCATTAGACTGTGTGAGGGAAGTGAACAACGCAGCCTAAAGCAATGAGTGCTTCCCAGATGCCAGCCCCTTTATTCTCTTGAGTGACAATCACTGTGCATTCAGGCTCTTCCTTGTCTCCTGGAGGAATTCCAAACCTTTCTCATCTCATGAGAAAAATGAACTGTTTTTCTCCATGTCAACCG
>NW_023191403.1:0-3855 GCF_002007445.2 Ailuropoda melanoleuca | reverse complement strand
GCTTCTTCCTCTCCCACTCCCCCTGCTTGTGTTCCCTCTTTCGCTGGCTGTCTCTTTGTCAAATAAATAAATAAAATCTTAAAAAAAAAAAAAAGAAAGAAAGAAAGAAACTGTGCCACAGAACACCTGTACAGTCCATAGTCATTTGAAGTGTGTCCTTGTGCATTCACGTCAGTCTTAGGAAGAGAGGAGGAGCCTACTGTCAGAGGGGGAATACGAGCCAGGTTTTGTGACAGGGTTCCAGAAAGGAAAATGTGTTAATGCCTTCTGGGAAGATGGAGAAGGTCAGAATGGAAAGTGTTTCTTAAAGAAGAAAGGGGAGAACCACGAAAGGAATTGAGTGACAACTCCACCACCCACCCTGGACCCCCTCCCCCCTACCATCCTGGTCTATGGAAATTACTTGCAGCTGTGACCTCAGGGTACCAAGGAAGCAAAACTCAGAGTTGGGAGCAGCAAGTGTAAGGCTCAGAGTGTTTAGAAGGAGAACTACTGGCCAAAAAGTCTGGACACCTGAAAGAATGAGGATGATGGCATTGAGTATGGGTTGCACAGAAAAAAGCCTGGCCCCAGCATTCAAATATTTCGGAGTTGAAGGGGGTTTCTGGTTTTCTGTGCCAGTCACATAACAAATACTTGTTGCATCTTTAGTCTAGATTTCTCCAGTTCAGTGTTCTAATGCATAGAAGTGGCACCTACCCACTGTAACACCTCTTTGGAGATTGCCTGGTGGGGAGGGTCTCCAAATTCAGTGAAGCACTCAACTTTCCACCACAAAACTGACTCTTGAACAATTTCAACACAGTGGTTTCTGTCATTAAGTATGAATAACTCTTACTCCAAAAAAATGGACTTGAAATTCCCAGATTGAGAGGTGGGGGCTGTGTCTCTCCTTTTGATCTTGGGCTCTGTGGCAAATAGAATGAAGCATAGGTGGCATTGTGCCAGTTTCAGTCTCCAAGATTAGGAAACTAGCAGCTCCCACCACCTGTCTCTTAGGCTAGTGGCTCTTCACATCCAGTTACAGTCCTGTGAAGAAGCCAACCAGTCATAGGGGAGAGGCCATGTGTACACATTCCAGCCAACAACCCCAGTGGAAGTCCCAGCCAAGAGCCAGCATCAACCCCCAGACGTGTGAGCGGATAAGACTTCAGACAGTCTCAACCCCCAGGCCTTGAGTCACTCCAGCCTTGGAACCAGAGAGCTCCAGAGCTGGCAACACACGAGTTCTGTTCAAATGGCAGATTCAGGAGCAGCATAAATAATTGTTTTGGTCCAATAAGTTTGGGGTGCTTTGTTCCCCAGCAACAAATAATCAGAAACACTAACTTAGATTCTTAGTGGCTACAGAAATCTATCTAGGGGTATCTCTCACTTGTGGATATTAGATTTTTCTGAGAGAAAAGTTTTGCTCTGTGTCTGTCAGGATACAAGCTGGAGACACTGTAGATTTCTTTTTAGATTATTAAAGTTCAGGTTTGGTTCATAGGAGCATTTTGTGAATCAACATGTTTAATATAAAATGAGAGCAAAATTATATGAACAGTTTTCCTGCAGTATTGAGCTGGTCTAAGAGGAAATCAAAGGATTTTTTTTAGAGTCTAGATTTTCAACCATCCAAAACCATCTATGTTCTTTCTCAGAGAGAAACCTTATCCTCTCTCATCAGCTCCCTTCATACCCACCTTGGTCTATTGCTTGGATCATTGTGTTAGACAGACTGCCACTTTAATAAGCCTTCTGTTTTCCTTCAAGCACCACCACCATATTTTCTCTATCCTTCATGTCCCACCTCTGAAAAGTATGCTTGACTTGCATGCTTGCAGAGTTCTCTGCTTTGTTAGCTTCCAGATAAGACTCATTTCTGGCTCGATGTCAAAGTTGATTGGCTAAATTGTGAATTTAGTAAAGACTGAACATTATTAGGCAGATTTGGGGCTTACCGGCATCTGGAACACTGGAATATCAGGTATTTGTTTGGAATAAGTATTACTATCCATCTTTTACATATTTACTTACTTCATTTTCTTATTTATTTGTGGTTTTCCTGGACTTAGAGAAACCAGGGAAATTAAAATGGGGGCCTAATTAATGGAAGCAGATTAAACCGCCAAGGTATATAATTTGTAATAAGAAGTTCAAAGCTCCTTTGTGTCCCAAATTCTAAAAAATTAAGGAGAACTAGCATGCATTTTAGTTTTCAGCTAAATACTTATTCTTGGAGGAAAAAGTTGAATATGTGATTCCATGCTGAAATATTTTCATTCTGGTGTTTATGTTTTTAGATGCTTGTAACATTACTTAATTTAAAAATGTATTGATTTAAGTAAATTACATAAATAATTTGCATGCTATATTCTTTTTGAAAATTTGTTTCCTTTTTAAAAAAATTATAAAAATGCATATTGTAGAAAGTCCAAGCAATATAAAAAAGTATGATTTGAACAGAGAAAACCTTCCCTGTGAAATCTTTTCGGATTTGTTACTCATATTCCCACCTGGTGCACAAACACACCCGCCAAATTAGGTCTTTACCGTGGGAAAATTCATGAATCCTTTTTACATCACCCCTTTGACATTCATGAACAATACAAACATGACAAACCATTAGAATCAATTCGAAAAAGTTTATTTTAGAACGACATACTTTGTAAGCTATAAAGTTGACTGTCATGTCTGGCGATGAAACTGAATCTTGTCTCTTTCCTAATCTAAATGTCAACAGATGAACTTTTCAGACTTGTTTTGCAGTAAGCATGAGAATATTTTAAAATATGTTATGCTTTTACATTCATTATCTTAAATTGTCTGAGGAATTTATTTCAAAGAAATGAGCACTGTCACTTTATATGATAAATTGGGGGCTCAAAAAGTTAAGCAAATCTTCCACACATATAAATAAAAAGCAGAAATGGCAGTAACCCAGAGCTTCATTGCTCTCCCAAGTCTGCATTGCTGAGCTGACAGCAATTAAGTAGAAGTTATCATTGGAGAATTCAGGTAACTGCAGTATAAATAACATTGCTCCCATTCTGTCTGTTGTCATTAAATGCTGCTTGTTATTCATAGAGTAAAACCTGTCCCCTATTGAACTCTTTTCCCAAAGAGATGAGACAAATTGAAGGAACACCTAAATTCACATTTTGTCACAAAAAAACTTCTGTCGTAATTTAACTCATGGACTTATTTTTCAGGATTTCCCATAGGTGATGTAAAAAAAAAATTACCAGGATGACATTTTTATCACAAGTGAAACTTGATGATATGGCCATAATCTTAGCAAAAATTAGAGCATCTCTTAAGGGAACAGTGGCCTTATGCTAGTTAAGGGTGTATGCCATCTGGTAGAGGAAAACACTTGATCACGAGGTATTGTGCTTCTTCATTCAGCCCACTTTTTTTGAGTACCTATTATGTGTCAGACATTATTACAGGCAGTGATGATACAGCAGGAAACAAAGTAGATTTAGTCTTAGCTCTCATGGAGCTCAGATCCCAGTGAAGGGAATCAACAGGCAACCAAATGACAAACATGAAAATTATAGTTGGCAAGTTAATTATGGATCTGAATAAATATAGATAGTCAACAAATAGAGTGATGAAATAAGGAGAGGGGAACTTGAATGTAGATAGAGTGGGGAAGGCCTNAGATAGAGTGGGGAAGGCCTCTTTGGAAGTGAGAATAGAATAATGTCCTGGAGGAGGGTGAGATTCAGCTCTGAAAAGTATAGTAGGGAACGCTGAGGCAGAGCTAATCCAGGTCTGACATTGGATGCATGAATGTTTCATAATCATCACAGAGTTCACATGCCTAAATTTGAACACTGTTTTCTTTCTATTTTCCAGAAACTAGTT
>NW_023191402.1:0-792 GCF_002007445.2 Ailuropoda melanoleuca | reverse complement strand
AGTATTACTGAAGGCCAAGTATTTATCAGCCACAATTTCTCTTACCTAAGAAACAGATGCCCTCATTCAAATCATATGAATGTAAGCTGTTTTTTAAATCAAATATTTTCTGCAAAGCAGCTATTCAAAGCTCAGCCAATAACCTATCAGTAGGTTTTGAGATATTTTATTTTAATAGCATTTCTGTATTTTCTGTGGCAAATTAACAACACCATATACCAACTCAAATGCAATATTGATTGTCNTTATAAAATCTCCTCCCTGAGGTTTAAGTTACTGACTTTAGTATCTTATTGGTCTGATAATTGCATTTCAATTTGTTTTGGGAAACCATGCCTGGATTAATTGAGTCAGTATAAAGTTGGTAGTAAACAATAATAGGAAATATATGTCTGTTCAAGTACTGTTATTGCCTTTAACCATTTTGAATTATTAAACCATCCAAATCAATATTGCACACTTATTTTTAATAATGAGTTCAATGACATGAAAGTAAACAGTTTTAGGAAATGACTTTCTTTTTGAAGCCCAGCACATGTTGCTATGTATGCAGAGTGCAGAGTGAACTGCAGCAGCTTTTGGCAGTTTTAAAATTATTGTTAATTAACTTTTCTGCTCAAATTCCTGCAAGCTCAACTGTAGTTGATGAGTTATCATGCTACAGCCAATAAATCCTGAAGTAATTTCATAAACATAGTTATTTAACCTAAATTGGATTCTTCATCAATTGAGACAAATCAATTTTTAAATGCCATATTATTGTGTTTTAATAATACTGCCTTATGCTTATAT
>NW_023191401.1:949-1714 GCF_002007445.2 Ailuropoda melanoleuca | reverse complement strand
GATCCCATAATGCCGGGATCACGCCCTGAGCTGAAGGCAGACACTTAACTGCTGTGCCACCCAGGCGCCCCATAAATAAATATTTTTTTAAACACAATTTTATTTGCTTTTTTCTTCTATTCTACCTAGTGTACTGCAACCTGGATTAGTCACGATCCTTACTTTAGACACATAAACGTCATCGGTGTGATGAGGCTCATTTGTATTTTTACTCCCAGTACCCGCCTCCCCCCCACCCCGAGGTACTCACTCTGAAGTATTTACTGTATTAACTTAAGCTTGCATTTTACTCTTGTAAAATATGGATAATGGTTTGAATGGTTTTAACTATAAAATATGTTGCTCCAAAAATGTCACTCTCTCTTACTGGTTTTCACTCACCACCAATTTTTTTTATAAAGATTTTATTTATTTATTCAACANACGCCCTGAGCTGAAGGCAGACACTTAACTGCTGTGCCACCCAGGCGCCCCATAAATAAATATTTTTTTAAACACAATTTTATTTGCTTTTTTCTTCTATTCTACCTAGTGTACTGCAACCTGGATTAGTCACGATCCTTACTTTAGACACATAAACGTCATCGGTGTGATGAGGCTCATTTGTATTTTTACTCCCACTACCCGCCTCCCCCCCACCCCGAGGTACTCACTCAGAAGTATTTACTGTATTAACTTAAGCTTGCATTTTACTCTTGTAAAATATGGATAATGGTTTGAATGGTTTTAACTATAAAATATGTTGCTCCAAAAATGTCACTCTCT
>NW_023191401.1:0-787 GCF_002007445.2 Ailuropoda melanoleuca | reverse complement strand
GATCCCATAACGCCGGGATCACGCCCTGAGCCGAAGGCAGATGCTTAACCGCTGTGCCACCCAGGCGCCCCGACTCACCACCAATTTTAAGATTGTTCTCTTGCTAACACTTAGATATAATTTATTGTTTTTACTGCCTGCATTCCCGTAATTACTTATTGTCCCCATGCTGGACACATCCAGTTCCCAGATGTCACTAAAAATTCTGAGATGCATATCCTCATACGTGTTGCCTTATAGACTCCTGTAAGAATTTCTCTGGGGTGGTCGTGGCGAGTGCCACCCCCAGGATCCCTCCAGGCGGATGGGGGGGACTGTGCCCAAGTCCTGCCTAGCGGAGGGTTTTTCCTCACGGTTCCGGGCTGTTCCCTCTCCGAGTTGTAGGCTTGGTCTCTGCCACGGTCTCCAGAGTAGTACTGAGTCACAACAATGAGGACCAACCCCTGAGGAAGTGTAACAGAAGGAGAGGCCTGCAAGGGGAATCTTACCGAATCGCAGACCCCAATTGGAAAACCGCAGGGCAGCATTTAGAGGAGCTGGTCTTGCTGGTTTCAGGACTTTTGTGACCAGAAAACCCTCCTCCCCTAGCCACTCCAGCAGCTCAGTTGACAATGGCTGAGGCCAGTTCCTGACCCNCCTTGGGCCTTAGGAGGGCCAGGTCCCAGCTCTTGCACACAGTCAAAAAGTCATCTAGCAAGAAATGCCAGCTCTGGGGTGAAGGGAGAATCACTGTCTCTCTGGCCCCTACTCAGGAATACGCCGTTGAGACATCAATGACACAGGGGCT
>NW_023191400.1:0-1227 GCF_002007445.2 Ailuropoda melanoleuca | reverse complement strand
CACAGTGTCCCTGATACATACAAAAAATAACAAGTATAAGAATTAGCATATAATGCATTTAGAAGAGGTAAGTTTGAATAGTTCGTAAGTGCATAAAAAATGCCTATGACAGTTGGACTTTTAACCTACATAAAGGTTTTGTCCTATGAGGCAGTTACTATGTTTAACCACCCATAAAGACTTGACTCTTCCCCACAGACACATCTTCAGTAACCACCTTAATCCCTTCTTTTAATGAAATCATAAAATACTATTCTTTTAGGATTGTCTCAAAAGATTATTATCACGTGGCTGTCCTGGATAAGTGAAGAAATACCATGCAGTGATATAATTAACACAGGGTTTCAGGATTGAAATGGTAGAGCTGGCTTGTATGGCAGATGGCTTAACAACTGCCAACATGCAGAGAAAGAAAAGCTGAGAAATAAGCTTGTCCTTTATTTACTTTTGGACCTGTACTCTCCTTGTCAGATTCAGCCAGGGGAAGGTTCCAGTGATCATCTATACATCCATCCATGTCTCTGTCTGTCTGCCCATCCATGCATCTATTCATCCATATATCCATTTCGACACAAATTTACTAAATGACTACTATGCACTAGGAATTCATCTACAAGCAGGGATTTTAACAGTGGGGGAAAATAGAGAAAAATCCCTGGTCTCATAGGGCTTATATTTTAATAGGGGCAGATAGAGAAGAAACAAAATAAATAGGTATAAAATAAAGTAGATCACGGAGAAAAAGAAAATGGGAGAGAGGCATGGAAAGTGCCAGGGTCAGTGGAGGGACAGCTTACATTTAAAAAGAATAGTCAGGGAAGACTTCTCTGGGAAGGTGACTTTGAGTGAAGGCCTGAAGGGGCCTGTGGAGTGAGCCACAGGGATTGTTAAGGGAAGTGTTCTAATAGGTAAATCATCAAGGACAAAGTCCCTGAGCTAGTTTATGGAACTTGAAGGCTACTGTGTAAGCAGAAAACTGAGTTTTCCAGAATTTCAATGATTCTGATATATTTATAATAAAAATTACACATGATGAGCCTTCAGTCAAGGTAAATTTACATCCACTCCACGTTTAAAACTATTGCCAGAAGATGTTAAACTAAATATTGACTATTTTTTCTGTATACATTATGTTCTTATTCAGAAATAGAGTACTAAGCCATTCCAGCAGGATTGGAAGTTTCGCTAATACTGGAAAAGGATACGCCACTTGGTGCCTAGGAAGTT
>NW_023191399.1:405-645 GCF_002007445.2 Ailuropoda melanoleuca | reverse complement strand
GAAGAAAGAGAAATTAGGGAATCCATCCCATTTACAATAGCACCAAAAACCGTATGTTACCTTGGAATTAATTTAACCAGAGGCGTAAAGGATCTATATTCTAGAAACTACAAATCACTCTTGAAAGACATTGAGGAAGACTAAAAAAGATGGAAAAATATTCCATGCTCATGGATCGGAAGAATTAACATAGTTAAAATGTCCATGCTACCCAGAGCAATCTACACTTTCAATGCTATC
>NW_023191399.1:0-363 GCF_002007445.2 Ailuropoda melanoleuca | reverse complement strand
ATGACATTTTTCAAAAAACTGGAACAAATAGTCCTTAAATTAGTATGGAAACAGAAAAGGCCCCGAATCGCCAAAGAATTGTTGAAAAGGAAAAACAAAGCTGGGGGCATCACAATGCCGGATTTCAAGCTGTGCTACAAAGCTGTGATCACCAAGACAGCATGGTACTGGCACAAAAACAGACACACAGACCAATGGAACAGAACAGAGAACCCAGAAATGGACCCTCGGCTCTTTGGGCAACTAAACTTTGATAAAGCTGGAAAAAACATCAGGTGGAAAAAAGACAGTTTCTTCAATAAATGGTGCTGGAAAAATTGGACAGCTACATGCAAAAGAATGAAACTTGACCACTCTCTCACA
>NW_023191398.1:0-908 GCF_002007445.2 Ailuropoda melanoleuca | reverse complement strand
GGTCCAGTTCCATGTCATCGGCCTCCAAGACCCCAAAGCCCCCAGTGGAAGAGCTGAGGATGAATTTTGTGTGTGTTTGTCATTTGAAAACTCACACGCTACTCTCCCTGCCCCGTCACTCACGGCCCTCCAGCAATCACCNCTCCCTGCCCCGTCACTCACGGCCCTCCAGCAATCACTATCCAGCCAGCTCAGAGCCCCTAGACGAGAGGCTACTGCTGAGGCCAGCCTGCTGGTGGTGGCTGAGCATTGGCCCGCAGGGCCCTCAGGGGCCAAGGGGCCACAGGCAGCAGTCACAGTCAGCCCATCGTGCAAAAGGCATGTGCTGGGCTTGCTCACCAAGAGGCTTTCTTGTTGTTTTAAGCACGCACACACACACACACACACACACACATGCATAGACAAATATATACAGATGTTTTATATAGAGTTCCACTGCATGAATTTAAGTCCAGTAGGGAAATTATAACAACGCACTGAGCAGCAAGAACGGCATTTCTGAGCACTGTCTGCATCCAGGAGCCCTGGGACCGTTGGGCCCCCCTATACTGACNCCCCCCTGTACTGATGGTGGGAGCCCTTAGCACACATGCACGGGAACAATGAATGTCTGTGATTTGCAGAATAGGGAAACTCCCGGATCAAGACTCACTTGTTTCTTTCGCACAGTGTTCAGGACATTCTGGACCTCCCAGACTGCCTTCTCTGTACTTCTGCTCACAACTACAGGCCCGGGAGCCGTCGACGTGCAGGTGCCTGCCCGAGCGTGGCCCTTCGCAGGGTCAGCTGCCCCCCTCCTGCACCTGCCGGCCTCACGTGGGACCGACTTGTCCCCCGCACAGACGTGGCATCGAGGAGGCCGCTTAGTGAGGAGAGAGCTTACACAGACCTTAAAGAAGGTGGAGGGA
>NW_023191397.1:0-1193 GCF_002007445.2 Ailuropoda melanoleuca | reverse complement strand
CTCCCTCCCTCCCTCCCTCCCTCCCTTCTTTCCCTTCCTTCCTTCCCTTCTTCCCTTCTTTTCTTCCTTACCTTCCTTCCTTCACTTCTTTCCTTCCCTTCCTTCCCTTCTTTCCCTTCCCTTCCCTCCCTTCCTTCCCTTCCTTTCTTCCTTCCTTCCCTTCCTTCCCTTCCTTTCTTCCTCCCTTCCTCTCTCTATTCGTTCTTTCTTTCTTTCTCCAGAGAGAGGGAAGGGGGGGCAGGGAGGGGATGGGGGGAGCAGAGGGAGAGAGAATCTTGAGCAGACTCCGCGCCCAGTGTGGAGCCCGACACAGGGCTCGATCTCATGACCCTGAGATCACGACCTGAGCTGAAATGAAGAGTTGTACGCCCAACCGACTGAACCACCCAGGCACCCCCAACACTCTATTTCTAATTAGCAGTGCATAATTATCTTATCCATCGGTGGTCCATGATTGCTGATGTTGGTGCTCTGTGTTTGTCCAAAAACGTGTCCAATCTCGAGGTTTGGTGGTGGTAGTGTAGCGTCCACACAGACCCAGCAGGTGCACTAACCGTCGCCCCTTGAGAAGAGCAACCAAGACCTCTCCTGGCTGCGTGTCCTAGGCGCGTTCCATCTGGCCTCGGTGAGATTTCCTCGCCTGACACGTAGGGATGGCAGAAGTACCTGTGTTGGGGGGTTGTTGTGAGGTCGAACTGAGTTCACCCTTATGAGAAGTTTAGAATAGCATCTACCCCTGGTCGGGACTATGGACACGTTTATTAAATTCATGTACGGATGTTTTGCACGCGGGGGTCCCTGAGGTGGCCTTGGGCAGCATTGAGTGATCAGACGAGAAAGAGCGAGAGGCCCACGAGGGCATCAGAAAATAANAGCATTGAGTGATCAGACGAGAAAAAGCGAGAGGCCAGCTTGCACCCTTCTTGAGCGGCCCGTGTTAAGTTCACGCATTGCTTCTCTACAGGTAAAGCTAGTTAGCATCGACGCGGCGGAAATAGCGGACGGCAACCCCTCCCTGGTTCTTGGGCTGATATGGAACATAATCCTCTTCTTCCAGGTAAAGTGGTTTCCGTGACATGCAGGAATGATCTCCTTGAGCCTGCTTATGGCCAGCAGGACGGAGAGGGGGGCACGTTGAGGGAGACCGTGAGATCTTATTTCTGACAGATTGTGCCTTTTCTGTGTCTTGAAAA
>NW_023191396.1:0-585 GCF_002007445.2 Ailuropoda melanoleuca | reverse complement strand
ATGCTATGGTTTTCAACCCAGAGTGACTCAGCCCTATTATGTTCTCATCTACATATTTGAGTCCCATCAAATATTTGAGAAACTGCTAATCTGAAACACCTTGGAGGCTATCTATTCCAGAACANTGAGAAACTGCTAATCTGAAACACCTTGGAGGCTATCTATTCCAGAACGTGGATATAGGCTTCGCTTGGTGTCCTGTGACACATCGAGGCATTTTTTTGGGTATCATGACATTTGTTTCTAGGTTTTGTCCCTGAGAATTGGGCTGCCCCAAACCTTTTAGTCACATCCAATTTTGTCGTCATTGTGTAGATTTGGATAAAATCTTTTCCATCATGGTCAATATGTTCTTTACAAATGTAGCAATTTCTCATTGAATACTGGCCTCCTAAGGGAACATAATAGATTTCATGGTTCTCCAATGAAGAGAGAAGGTGCTAACTAGCCGTGTGGCTCAAAGTGCATCATTACAGTAACTACTTCCCTTTGAGGAATAAAGAGCCGGTATTATGGCCTGAAAATTCCCTTTTAATACCAATAAAAAGAAATTTCCACACTTGTTCTATGAATCCAGTTTCTTCA
>NW_023191395.1:0-1027 GCF_002007445.2 Ailuropoda melanoleuca | reverse complement strand
ACTCAACTCTGAGCACCAAGGCTCCATATAGAGAATGAAACTTCAAACATCCTGATGCATGAAGGGAGAAGATTTTTCAAATATCTGTGTTGAAGCCTAAGAGAAGTGCCATATGCTTAAAACTAAGAAAGAGCACCATCTAGACACAACCTTCCAAATCACATCTACCTTCATGAAGATGGATGTATGTTCCAAAAGTGTGTATGAAAACCTAAGGAACGTGCTGTATGCTCAGGTAAGAACATCCTTCAGAAAAGANTCCATATAGAGAATGAAACTTCAAACATCCTGATGCATGAAGGGAGAAGCTTTTTCAAATATCTGTGTTGAACCCTAAGAGAAGTGCCATATGCTTAAAACTAAGAAAGAGCACCATCTAGAGACAACCTTCCAAATCACATCTACCTTCATGAAGATGGATGTATGTTCCAAAAGTGTGTATGAAAACCTAAGGAACGTGCTGTATGCTCAGGTAAGAACATCCTTCAGAAAAGACCTTCTAACACACATCTTCTGTACTGAAGATGAAAGTACTTGCAGAAGTGTGAGTGAAAGCATAAGGAGAGGTCCTATCTAAGTAGTAGTGAGAACCAAGTCTCTGTTGATAGAAGGCAAGATCAAACTAACATGGTGACCCATGAATATGCACGTGTTGCCCAATACGTGCACTGAACCTTAAAAAAAGGGCAATATACACAAATCTCAGTCAGAACACCAAATGGACACCATCTTCCATGTTACATCTTCTGTTAGGAAGATGGCAAGACTTTCAAAAGTGGCTATGAATGCATAGGGAAAGGGTCACCTACTTTACTCAAGGAGAGAACACTCTATATAAAACCATCTTGCACCTCACATCTGGTGCCATGAAGTGGGAGCATTTTGAAAAATGACATCTACAAACATCAAGATAATGCTCTTCCTTTCACTACGTAAGAAATACTACACAGAAAGCATCTTCACTCACATCTGTCATGAAGAGGAAAGCCGTTCGAAAAAGTTGTGTAAAAACGAAATGAAAGTGCCA
>NW_023191394.1:0-575 GCF_002007445.2 Ailuropoda melanoleuca | reverse complement strand
GTAATAAACAAGATGCAATGTTGGATTATTGGCAGGGATTTCTATAATGACTGTTCTGTACTCCTTTTTTTTATGGACTCAAAGATCTGTTATACGTATTTTGGGGAGCAGAGGGATCANGGAGCAGAGGGATCCAGGTTTTTTTCATCTGTCATGTTTTGCATTATCAAAAATTTGATACATGTTACAAAAGCATCAGGGCTGGAGATTGTTCTCTCTTGAAAACGTAGTTTACAGTGCACAGGGACTTAGAACATCATCAAAACCAAATTCAGAGCCTACAGCAAGTGTAGTAAGCTGCCTCGTAGTGTTTGCAAAAGATCATATTCGTTCTGCCATCGAAAGCAGTCAAGCTTATTACTCATGACCAGAGTCAGAATCAATTTTTGCTCAAGCAAACAGGTTTTCCTGTACTGACATGATGAGGCTAACTAACCAAGGATATTTTAAAACCTAAAACGAACAAAGTAGAGAGAGAAAACCACTCTGTGGCACTTCTTAAATCAATATTTTGGACAGCCAGTGCCATCCATTCCATCTCTTTATACTTAGGAAGAAATCTGAGGCCAGTGGTT
>NW_023191393.1:0-841 GCF_002007445.2 Ailuropoda melanoleuca | reverse complement strand
CCTGATTCCACATTGGTTGTATGGGCCTGCGAATTATCCTATCAAACCTGCTGTGGCAAAGGAACGAAAAGTCCAAGGGCAAGTCCGTCAGAAACAACAACGTGCAGAGCCAGTCTTAGCACTATCAGCCATCGTGACTAGGGATCCATGAGGGAAAGTGGTCGCGGAAGCCTGACGAGCGTGCCAACTAGTGGTCTCTGAGACACCACACAATTCAGGGAAATATCAACAATCATGATGTCTCATGAGTAAGGGAGCATGAATGATAAGTTCAGGATTTTCGAGGACTCAGCAACCTTCTTCTTGGTAATCAAACAGTGCGTCCAAGAAAACACCTCCAGCTAAAATCAGCCTTTTCCCTGGGGACCCTGTTTCCACATTGCTTGTATCTGCCTAGGAAGTATCCTATCAAACCTGCTGTGGCAATGGAACGAAAAGGCCAAAGGCAAGTCCGTCAGAAACAAAATCGTTCGGAGACAGTCTTAGCACTATCATCAGCCTTCATGAACAGGGATCCATGCGGGAAAGTGGTCGCGGAAGCCTGACGAGCGTGCCAACAAGTGGTCTCTGAGACACCACACAAATCAGGGAAATATCAACGAACATGATCTCTCATGAATAAGGGAGCATGAATGAAAAAGTTCAGGATTTTCGAGGNTTCAGGATTTTCGAGGACTCAGCACCCTTCTTCTTGGTAATCAAGCAGCGCGTCCAGGTAAACACCTCCAGCGAACATCAGCCTTTTCCCGGAGACCCTGATTGCACATTGCTTGTATGGGCCTGGGAAGTATCCTATCAAACCTGCTGTGGCAATGGAACGAAAAGGCCAAAACTAAGTCCG
>NW_023191392.1:382-3293 GCF_002007445.2 Ailuropoda melanoleuca | reverse complement strand
AAGGTGGAACAGGAATCAAGGTGGTTTGGTAGCGTGAGTGAAACACGACGAACACAGCACTGAGAAAGACATTCGGCCGAAAACCGCTTCCAACGAAATGTTTGCTCCCTGGGGAAATCCTGTCAAAACTACTGGCGGCAACGGAACGAAAAGGCCCAAAACATGTCCGTCAGAAACAACACCGTACAGGGACCGTGTTAGCACTATCATCACACTTCTTGAATAGGCAAACATGAGGGAAAGTGGTCGCGGAAGCCTGACGAGAGTGCCCCATAGTGGTCTCTGAGACACCACACAGTCCAGGGAAATATCAACGATCATCATCTCTCGTGAGTAAGGGAGCATGAATGAAAAGGTTCAGGATTTTCGAGGACTCAGCGCCCTTCTCATTGGTAATAAAGCAGAGCGTCCAGGAAAACACCTCCAGCGAACAGCAGCCTTTTCACTGGGGACCCCGATTCCACATTGGGTGTAGGGGCCTGGGGAGGATCCAGCCCTTAGAACCAAGAAACAAAGTGTGAGTGGAAAGCCCTTGAAGTCACGACGGCCTTATGGAAGGTGGAACAGGAATCAAGGGGCTTTGGTACCGTGAGTGAAACACGACGAACACAGCACTGAGAAAGACAATTCGGCCAAAACCCGCTTCCAACGAAATGTTTGCTCCCTGGGGAAATCCTGTCAAAACTACTGGCGGCAACGGAACGAAAAGGCCCAAAACATGTCCGTCAGAAAGAACACCGTACAGGGACCGTCTTAGCACTATCATCATTCTTCGTGAATACGGAAACATGAGGGAAAGTGGTCGCGGAAGCCTGACGAGAGTGCCCCATAGTGGTCTCTGAGACACCACACAGTCCAGGGAAATATCAACGATCATCATCTCTCGTGAGTAAGGGAGCATGAATGAAAAGGTTCAGGATTTTCGAGGACTCAGCGCCCTTCTCATTGGTAATAAAGCAGAGCGTCCAGGAAAACACCTCCAGCGAACAGCAGTCTTTTCACTGGGGACCCCGTTTCCACATTGGGTGTAGGGGCCTGGGGATGATCCAGCCCTTAGAACCTAGAAACAAAGTGTGAGGGGAAAGCCCTTGAAGTCACGACGGCCTTATGGAAGGTGGAACAGGAATCAAGGTGCTTTGGTACCGTGAGTGAAACACGACAAACACAGCACTGAGAAAGACAATTCAGCCAAAACTCGCTTCCAACGAAATGTTTGCTCCTTGGGGAATTACTGTCAAAAANCCAACAAAATAATTGCTCCCTGGGTAAATCCTATCAAAACTACTCGGCAATGGAACGAAAAGGCCCAAAACACGTCCGTCAGAAACAACACCGTACAGGGACCGCCTTAGCACTAGCATCACCCTTTGTGAATAGGGAAACATGAGGGAAAGTGGTCGCGGTAGCCTGACGAGAGTGCCCAATAGTGGTCTCTGAGACACCACAGAGTCCAGGGAATCATCAACGATCATCATCTCTCGTGAGTAAGGGAGCATGAAAGAAAAGGCCCAGGATTTTCGAGGACTCAGCTCCCTTCACATTGGTAATAAAGCAGAGCGTCCAGGAAAAAACCTCCAGCGAACNTCCAGGAAAACTCCTCCAGCAAACAGCAGCCTTTTCACTGGGGACCCCGATTCCATATTGGGTGTAGGGGCCTGGGGATGATCCAGCCGTTAGAACAAAGAACAATGTGTGAGGGGAAAGTCCTTGAATTCTCGACGGATTTATGGAAAGTGGAACAGGAATCAAGGTGTTTTGGTACCGTGAGTGAAATACGACGAACACAGCACTGAGAAAGTCAATTCTGCCCAAACCCGCTTCCAACGAAATGCTTGCTTCCTGGGGAAATACTGTCAAACTGCTGGCGGTAATGGAACGAAAAGGCCCTAAACACGTCCATCAGAAACAACACCGTACAGGGACCGTCTTAGCACTATCATCACCCTTCGTGAATAGGGAAACATGAGGGAAAGTGGTCGCGGAAGCCTGACGAGAGTGCCCCATAGTGGTCTCTCAGACCCCACACAGTACAGGGAAATATCAAAGATCATCATCTCTGGTGAGTAAGGGAGCATGCATGAAAAGTTTCAGGATTTTCGAGGACTCTGTGCCCTTCTCATTGGTAATAAAGCAGAGCGTCCAGGAAAACACCTCCAACGAACAGCAGCCTTTTCACTGGGGACCCTGATTCCACATTGGGTGTAGGGGGCAGGGGAGGTTCCAGCCCCTAGAACCAAGAAACAAAGTGTGAGGGGAAAGCCCTTGAAGTCACGACGGCCTTATGGAAGGTGGAACAGGAATCAAGGTGCTTTGCTACCGTGAGTGAAACACGACGAACACAGCACTGAGAGAGACAATTCAGCCAAAATNACCCGCTTCCAACGAAATGATTGCTCCCTGGGGAAATCCTGTCAAAACTGCTGGCGGCAATTGAACGAAAAGGCCCAAAACACGTTCGTCAGAAACACCGTACAAGGACCGTCTTAGCTTTATCATCACCGCCCTTCGTGAATAGGGAAACATGAGGGAAAGTGGTCACGGAAGCCTGACGAGAGTGCCCCATAGTGGTCTTTGAGACACCACACAGTCCAGGGAAATATCAACGTTCATCATCTCTCGTGAGTAAGAGAGCATGAATGAAAATGTTCAGGATTTTCGAGGACTCAGCACCCTTATCATTGGTACTAAAGCAGAGCGTCCAGGAAAACACCTCCAGCGAACAGCAAAATTTTCACTGCCGACCCCGATTCCACATTGTGTGTACGGTTGTGGGGAGGAACCAGCCATTAGAACCAAGTAACAAATGGTGAGGGGAAAGACCTTGAAGTCACGACGGCCTTATGGAAGGTGGAACAGGAATCAAGGTGCTTTGGTTCCGTGAGTGAAACACGACGAACACAGCACTGAGAAA
>NW_023191392.1:0-302 GCF_002007445.2 Ailuropoda melanoleuca | reverse complement strand
GGCAATGGAACGAAAAGGCCCAAAACACGTCCGTCAGAAACAACACCGTACAGGGACCGTCTTAGCACTATCATCACCCTTCGTGAATAGGGAAACATGAGGGAAAGTGGTCACGGAAGCCTGACGAGAGTGCCCCATAGTGGTCTCTGAGACCCCACACAGTCCAGGGAAATATCAACGATCATCATCTCTCGTGAGTAAGGGAGCATGAACGAAAAGGTTCACGATTTCCGAGGACTCAGCGCCCTTCTCATTGGTAATAAAGCAGAGCGTCCAGGAAAACACCTCCACCGAACAGCAGC
>NW_023191391.1:0-571 GCF_002007445.2 Ailuropoda melanoleuca | reverse complement strand
GTAATAAACAAGATGCAATGTTGGATTATTGGCAGGGATTTCTATAATGACTGTTCTGTACTCCTTTTTTTATGGACTCAAAGATCTGTTATACGTATTTTGGGGAGCAGAGGGATCCNGCAGAGGGATCCAGGTTTTTTTCATCTGTCATGTTTTGCATTATCAAAAATTTGATACATGTTACAAAAGCATCAGGGCTGGAGATTGTTCTCTCTTGAAAACGTAGTTTACAGTGCACAGGGACTTAGAACATCATCAAAACCAAATTCAGAGCCTACAGCAAGTGTAGTAAGCTGCCTCGTAGTGTTTGCAAAAGATCATATTCGTTCTGCCATCGAAAGCAGTCAAGCTTATTACTCATGACCAGAGTCAGAATCAATTTTTGCTCAAGCAAACAGGTTTTCCTGTACTGACATGATGAGGCTAACTAACCAAGGATATTTTAAAACCTAAAAGGAACAAAGTAGAGAGAGAAAACCACTCTGTGGCACTTCTTAAACCAATATTTTGGACAGCCAGTGCCATCCATTCCATCTCTTTATACTTAGGAAGAAATCTGAGGCCAGTGGTT
>NW_023191390.1:0-1458 GCF_002007445.2 Ailuropoda melanoleuca | reverse complement strand
ATGTGTGCAATTTCATGAGTTTGGACATATGCATAGACCTGTAAAACCATCACCATAATCAAAGTAATAAAGATACTTTTCACTTGCGCTTTGCCGCATCCCAAACAATGCAAGTTCACAATTAACGCTTGGACTCCACTTCCCCTCTGTTATAGGCTCAATGCTTGTGTCCTCCAAAGTTCACATGTTGAAGTTTTAACCCACAATGTGATGATAGTAGGAGGTGGAGCCTTTTGGAGATAGTTAGGTTTAGATGAGAGCATGAGGATAGAGCTCCCATGGATGGGGATAGGGCTCTTAGACAAGAGCTCAGAGAGCCTGTGTTCTCTCTCTTTCTCTCTCTCTCTGCCATGTGAGGTCACACTAAGAAGGCAGCCTTCTGCAAGCCAGGAAGCAAGTTCTCACCAAGAATGCAATCTTTCTGACAGCGTGATCTTAGACTTCCAGCCTCCAGAACTGTGAGAAATAAATTATTGTTTCTACTGCCCTGTCTAGGCTATTTTGTTACAGAAGCCCACGCTAAGACAAACCTTTGTCCGTCTTTTTTGCTCTTGTTTTTTATGAAATTTAATTTTAAATATACACCTCACAAGACAGTGCTATAAGTGTTTTATAGGGTAGGTATTCTTTTAGATTTATCCACGTTCACTCTTTTAAGTGATCGTATTTCTTCCCGAATTTCTGTTTCTCTCTGGAATCATTTTCCTTCTGCCTAAAGAAGACACTTTATGCTTCTTTAACCCAGATTTTCCTTTTTATAGATTTTTTTAACTGAAAACATTTTTATTTTCTCTTCATTTTAATATTTTTCTCCATTTTTTAAGCACATCTTCACTAGGTATAGAATGCTAGGTTTAGAGTCCTTAAAGACTAGAAGGATCTGATGTCAGACTTTTATTCCTTTGAAAGTAAGATATCTTTTTTCTTTTTTTCTCTGAATGCATTAATGATGTTTTTTCTTTGATTTTTAGGAATTTTACTGTGAAGTGATCATACTTGGAGTTTCAAGACTCTGTTGAGTATGTGGTTTGAGGGCATTTGTGAGTTTTGAAATATTCTTGGCCTATACCCCTCTGAGTATTATTGTTTCCAACCATTCTCTATGTTATCTCTTCATGGGACTCCAATTATCCACATTTTAGATCTTTCAACTATGTCCCATACGTCCCTTATTCTCTTTTCTTTACTATCCTTTTTAAGTTCCACCCTGCAATTCCGTCTAGACCAGGGTTTCTCAGTCTTGGCATTACAGAGATTTGGGGCCAGACCATTTTTGTCCTGTGGAAGATTAGTCTGTGCATTGTAGACTGTGAACCAATACCTCTGGCCTGTATCTAGATGGCAGTAGCGTCCCCCAGTCATGGCAAAAATGTCTCCAGATGTTGCACAGTAGGTGGGGGGTCAGCTCACTCCAGAGAACAAAGTGGTGAGAACCATTAAGCCTTTCACAAGTAAGTT
>NW_023191389.1:0-621 GCF_002007445.2 Ailuropoda melanoleuca | reverse complement strand
ATGTGTGCAATTTCATGAGTTTGGACATATGCATAGACCTGTAAAACCATCACCATAATCAAAGTAATAAACATACTTTTCACTTGCGCTTTACCGCATCCCAAACAATGCAAGTTCACAATTAACACTTGGACTCCACTTCCCCTCTGTTATAGGCTCAATGCTTGNTCAATGCTTGTGTCCTCCAAAGTTCACATGTTGAAGTTTTAACCCACAATGTGATGATAGTAGGAGGTGGAGCCTTTTGGAGATAGTTAGGTTTAGATGAGAGCATGAGGATAGAGCTCCCATGGACGGGGATAGGGCTCTTAGACAAGAGCCCAGAGAGCCTGTGTTCTCTCTCTTTCTCTCTCTCTCTGCCATGTGAGGTCACACTAAGAAGGCAGACTTCTGCAAGCCAGGAAGCAAGTTCTCACCAAGAATGTAATCTTTCTGACAGCGTGATCTTAGACTTCCAGCCTCCAGAACTGTGAGAAATAAATTATTGTTTCTACTGCCCTGTCTAAGCTATTTTGTTACAGGAGCCCACGCTAAGACAAACCTTTGTCCATCTTTTTTGCTCTTGTTTTTTATGAAATTTAATTTTAAATATACACCTCACAAGACAGTGCTATAAGTGTT
>NW_023191388.1:0-784 GCF_002007445.2 Ailuropoda melanoleuca | reverse complement strand
GAGAAACAGTCAGGCGCACTTGGTGCCCACAGCATCAGCATCACCTGGGAACTGGCTACAAGGCAAATGTCTGGGCCCCTTCCAGGATCCCAAAAGTTCTAGNAGGATCAGGAACTCTGGGGTCGGGCCCAGCTGTCTGTGTGGTCATCAAGCCCTCCAGGTGATTCTCGTGATCGCCCAAGCTTAGGAACCATGTGTTGTTGGAAACGGATGTCCTGGGGTGGGGTCCTGTGTTCTGGTTCTGCGGGGACTCTAAGCAAACCCTAGGAGGCCTACCTTCCAGAAAAGTGGGCTCAGAAACAGGATACAAAATAGCCCCTATTTGGTGGGGACAGCAGGAACAATAAAAAATTTAAACATTTTCTTATCTTTTCAAATGCAGCTTTTGTGGTTTATAGTATGTAAGAATAGCTTGTGCATATGTAACTTATAAAAAATAAATAGGCCTATTGGGGGGACCCCTGCTGAAGAACTTTGCATGATGATGAGCTGGAAGATGTCGGAACTTTGCAGGGCATGCGTTAGACGGCTCCTAGTTCGTATGCAGAAATCTGAATAAATGAATCTAAGAACAAATGAAGGGCCCCAGAAAACCGTGGTCTCGGCCGTAAATGGTGCTGTTACTCACTCAGCCTTTTCAGCCCTTCCTGGTGGCCGTTTCTCCCCCAGAGAGCTTTTCCCATTCTTTCTTCCTGGAAGGCTGGGCCTTTTCTCCCATCCTAGGTCTCTCTTTGTTTTCTCCAGGTCTTCCCTCCTGACTCCGAGGTAACCTTCCCAGATTCCC
>NW_023191387.1:0-595 GCF_002007445.2 Ailuropoda melanoleuca | reverse complement strand
GGGAGAGGAAAGCAGGAGTGTTCTGGGGAGGTGGTGCTGGAGAAACTGGGACCAGGGGCATCAAGGCTGGATAGAATGCCCTGGGGACTGGTGAAAACTCAAGACTCCAGTCCACCCTGGATCTCTCCANCCGGCCTTTCTGGGCTTGAGCCCCAGGGATATGCACTTGTTGTCAGCACCTGGGCCCGGCAATCTCACTGTTCCTGAGCCAAAGCATGCCACATACCACAACTCAGGTAAGGCAGGGAGGTCTGTTCCTCCCAGTGGCTGAAGAGAAACGGTAAGTTACAGTACACAGAAGCAGGCAAGCATGACTAACTCTCAGCAAAGGGAGGAGGAGGAACAATGAGGGACAATGATGTAATCTGCCACAATGCCCAGGAAACACTTGATGGGACGAATGAGTTTAACAAATGGATGAAATGACTACATTTGTTGCTGGAAAGGGTGACTGTCCTTCTCTCAGTCCAAATCTGCCCGTCAATTGGTAAGTAGGGAAAGAAATAATTGAATAAGAACAAAAGGAATCTGTGACCAAATGACATGTGTTGTGTGAACCAATAATTTACATTCAATTTGCAACTACTTACTGTAC
>NW_023191386.1:0-861 GCF_002007445.2 Ailuropoda melanoleuca | reverse complement strand
AAAAATGCCAAAAATATCACACAAATCAACAAGTCTGTTGTTCAAGCCACGTTTTCAAAAGGTGGGGACCTTATAAAGGTGGGTGCTTTTTTACTTTCTAGAAACACCAAGAGTTTGTTTCATATTCAAACATTCCTGATAGAACTTTCCCCTTCAGGAAGCACCTTATCTCAGTATGCAGCAATAGTTGATGATCAGCTTTCATGTTATCACATAGTAAAGAGAATAATCCCAAATTTAATACATTTGCTTTTGCATAATTCATAACTTTTTGCTATGAACTGGACCCTGTTTAATTTAACTGAAATGTTTTCATTGTAAAACTTTCTTGATGAACGAAGCAGTGCGTTGATCTACATTCTCAAGCAAGCTATTTAATTTGGGTCATAATTTTAGGATGTTTTTCTGTCAATGCAGGTGCTTTATTAGAGCTTATTCCTACTCCAAACTTAAACTCAGACCACATTCATTAACAACATAATTCTTCATAGTTTTATACAGTTCACTGCTAGCTGTGTTCATCATCAGTGAAGCTGAAAAATAATTCTCCCGCATATCTCCACCATCTTCAAATTGCCTACACACCAAAGTAATTGTCATGTTAGCAGTATGTGTAGATTTAACAACTTGCAATGAAAAATACTTTACTAGCTGTATTTCTTTNGTATTTCTTTTGTGAGTTAATCTGCCATGTCATTAGCTGGTAGATAAATTTGTCCAGCTATGAAAAATAATACTTGACTTACCTTCTTTGGCACAGAGATAGCCATAATTTCCAAGATCTTTAAGATAGTCCTCAGTAATGTCTATTTTTTTTTTAATTTTAACATCTCAGAATGCTACGTCGTAAGACACAAATTT
>NW_023191385.1:0-2399 GCF_002007445.2 Ailuropoda melanoleuca | reverse complement strand
AAAGTTTGCAAGACTAATATAACAAATTTAATGACAGATTTTGTGCTTGGAGATAAAGAAGAATGAGTTATAGCAAACTGTCTATACTTGTTGACACTTTTGTTGTGGCATAATATCACTGAGATAGAAAAGCAATTATTCTCACTCCTCGGGTGCTAAGACAGTCTGGGAGAGGGGGCACTGCACTCACTGCCAACAGAAACAACACATGTTGGCAATTAAGGCTGNCAACACATGTTGGCAATTAAGGCTAATTTCTTCAGAGTATTTTATGAATCCATGAATGTCCATCTTCTAAATTATAACCCTCACATGTCAAAATTTTGAGTGTCATATTGTCACAAACTTAACTAGCAAAAGGTTTAAAGTAATTTTTAGTCCACAATGTTTAGGTTGACTTTGATTTGAATATCTAAAGTTATCTGATACAGATACCAATGTTTTTGCATTCCTGATCACATAAGATTGAGCGTTGGGATTGTCTGATCTGTAGTTCAAGTTATTGCTCAGTCAGATATGAATAACTTGGTAAAAAACTGAACAGTATGCCTCTCCAAACATAAAACAAGCATTGTAATCATGTTTCAGTTTTACTGTTAAAATGTTGGAGAAGACAAATGCTAAGTGATTCATAGACATTTACCTATGATTAAGCTGTGTGGAAAAGCAACGCTTAGAAAATATTTAGGTAATCTCCCCAACTTTATTATTTTCCTCCTACATTTAAAGCCCTAGTGAACTTCAGATGAAAGTATTTACTTTTATATGGGGCTTGACTGAAAGACACAATGATAATGTCCTCCAAGATTCATAAGAATGTGGCATGGGGAAAAAAAATCCTTATTTTTAGTACAAGGGAAGAAGTGCAAACTAAACTTATTAACTACTTGACTTCCCCCCTTTAGTATTTTTAATAATAGCATTGCCAATTCCAGTGATTGTGGATGCAAGGTCTAGGGCAGTGTTTCCGGGAATAAATGGAAATAGATGTTTACTTTTGATATTCAGGAGCTGGATTATTGAATGTAAGAAGACAAAAGGTAGATAAATGAGGAGAAGGATCACACCATTTATTGGCTTAGATAACAGCGTGGGGAATGGTGGAAAAATTCATGAAGAGAAGCAAGCTTAGGCTACAGACTTATAATCACAGTTTCTATTATATTAAAAATGGCTGAAGGTTATTAAAGATTATGATTAAAGATGAAAAGAATTAAGATTAAAGATGATTAAAGATGAGAAGATTTAAGGTCCTAAAGCTTTTGATGGGTCCACAGATAATGCTTACTAAACTTCCAAAACTTGCAGAGTACAGAGGCAAAGATAATGACTTCATGAGAAGTGCATGAGAAGAACAAAGAAGCTGATGGTACAGCCAACTGCCCCAAATAAATGGGTTTTTAATAGAAACAGAACGATCTAAGATCATCATTAGGCATGGCTGATTCCCATCTGCCATGCTGACATTTGTGGAATGTCGGACCATAAGCACCTCTCCTTTAGAAGGCTGTACAGAAAGCAGAGTTTCACTTAATGTCAAGGCAGCAGAAGCATGTTTTGAAGGGATTGAGAATGTAACTGGTTTTTGTTTTGTTTTGTTTTTGGCACTGTAGAAAGTTCCATAGGGAAGGGTAGATATTTCTTGGAAGGATAAAAGCAACAGGAGCTTGCATGAGAGGAAATAACACACAAAGCAATAGAGCAGAGTAATGGAAAGGAGGGCCCAGAGCTGTTTATGTTAGGATCATGATGGAGGTACACCCGGGATGTATCGAAGAACGAGCGGAGTTTCATCAAGACTTTAAGGTAGTAGTACCAACACACCTGTTCAGTTTTAATGTAACTTTTTTGAATAAAACTAACAACGATGTGTGTGGGTATGAAATCAAAGTATCTTACCCTTCAGCCTATAAACGGCATGAGGGCAGGGATCCAATAGTCACGTTCCTCCTTGTTCCTCGGATCACAGGTCCAAACACTTAGTGTGTAATGTACTGAGTCAAAGTGGTTACAAGATCTAGATTTTTTTCTAATCTTTCCTTAAATGAAAACGGATTTTAATAGGATATGTGTAGTATTAGTCCACAGGATACTTGCATGAGACAGTGCAAAGAAATTAATCAGGCACTAACACTTTTATTCCACCTATTTTCTTGATTTTTTTTCATTTTTTTCTTCAGTGGATATGTGAAATATTTATAGTCTCCATGAAGGTGAGGATGTTTGTTTTGATCACAAATAGATTCCTAACATCTAGATGGGTACCTGGCATATAGTAAACATGTTCTATATTTGTCAAATGAGTGGTTGAACCCACCAACTTCATCGTGTGTTCTTCAGGAAGAGTAGTATTTGGTGATAATGATACTTGATAGCATTCTCGGCAGACCCAGTACTTT
>NW_023191384.1:0-673 GCF_002007445.2 Ailuropoda melanoleuca | reverse complement strand
TGTAAATATTTTCTTTCCTGTCTTATTGCATGTTGAATAGGAGTGGTATGAAGGAACATCCTTGTACTTCTGATTTTAGCAGGAAAATGTCTAGTTTCTCATTATCATGTATGATGTTAGCTGNTGTATGATGTTAGCTGTAGGACTTTCATAGATGTTCTTTGTCAAGTTAAGGAAGTTCTCCCTCTATCCTAGGTCTGCTGAGAGCACCTATTGTTATGACTATAATTCTTCTTTAGCCCGTTGATGTGATGCATTGCCTTGATTTCTAATGTTAAATGGGTCTTGCAAACCAAGAAAAAATCTCAGGGTCATAGGGTATAATTCTTCTAATGCATTGTTGGATTAGGTTTGCTAATATTTTGTTGAGAATATTTGTACCTATGTTCATGAGAGATATTAGTCTGTAGATTTTCTTTCCTGTGATGTCTGGTTGGTATTACATTAATGCTGGCCTCCTACAATGAGTTAGGACGTATTCCCATTGCTTCTATCTTCTGGGAAATACTGTGGAGGAGTGGTGTAATGTCTTCCTTAAATATCTGGAAGAACTTTTTGCAGCTTTATTAGGGTACAACTGACAAAATTGTAAGATATTTAAAATATACAACACGATGATTAGCTATAGGTATACTCTGTAAGAGGATTAATTAACACAACCAACACTTTTGTT
>NW_023191383.1:0-1666 GCF_002007445.2 Ailuropoda melanoleuca | reverse complement strand
TACTTCATTCACTTCATAGTTATAGCAAAAATTATATTTGTGCTTGTAAAGAAATGCAAGGCTTTTTTTTTTCCTTAATAGTAATTAAGCCTATTATTAAGTACCTGCTAAATGCATTACAACGCATGAAGTGCTTTGAGCCTAAAATCTAACCTAATAAAGGCTTACCCTCAAATGGTTAATGGAAAAACTAGACATCATTAGCAAATATTCTGTGGTAACTTTGTGAACAATTCTCTCAGTGCCTCTCCTTCCTTCACGTTATCTTCTGCGTGTTTTTTGCTCCTTCTATCCTCCCATTTGCCGCATTGTACCTGATTACTTATTGCCTGCCCGTCTATCCTTTCATTTCCTACTCCTGTACTAACTATATAGTCTTTCCTTGATTTACAAGTGTTCTCTTTGTTCTCCGTGAGTGAGTATATGGACAATGAAGTTTGAGGAAGCTAAGGGAGAGAAGAGTGACACATGATAGATAATTTTGTAACATGGCTGAGAAGATTGGATTTTTTTTTTTTTTGGAGGTTTTTTAATTTAATTGTGGTTTGAATATTGGGAATTGAATAGAACACTGGGAATAGATGTTCAAGAAATAAATTTAAAAAGAGGAATTAAAAAGCAGATATTTATTTTAGCCTAGAAAATGCAATGAAGAAATAGGAAAGCAATACTTCAACCAAATGTGAAGAGAAAAGCTCAATCCATGGTTTTCTTGAAAAATTAATTTCAACAAGAAACAAATTTGAGAAATATATTTTTTAATACTTCTGATTCTAAAATTACTGTATATAGCAGATGTTTCTTCAAAATCAAACACTGATTTATTTTTAGAATGTAAGTTTCCTGACAGTATGATAAATCTCCATTTGCCCTGGGGTGACTTAAGCTAAGGTATTTTGGTTAATGGAAAGTTTGTGCTAACTGAGGGTTGCCAAAGAGCTCATATTTTTCACTGGATCCTAATGTTTTGAAACTTGTAACAAATAATTAAAATTTATTAAATGCCTCCAATAATTACTGACCCCTTAGCAAGCCTTCAAAACACTGCAAATATAGAATTAGGATTCTTCAGGTGTGTGTTTGATGCTCCATCATTCTTTAAAAGTACACAAAATTTAATTAGAGAATCATTAATACATTTTTAAAGAGAGCTGCTTTACTAGTAATTACTAGCGGCTTTATAACACACTCCTTATTTATAGTTATCCAGTACATTCATAAAACACCACATACATTCAGCTCTGAGTATCTTGAATGCAGGGACTTAGCCTGTTCCTCTTTGAATCCTCAGCATGATTCTTTGCCTAAAGTAAGTATTTACAAAAACATTGAATTTGTAACTTTAGGCTTTTCTTTCCAACACAGGAAAGAGTCTAAATTCCTAAAAGGCTACCTACTAATGATATTTTCTCAGTATGATCCTGTGTCCAAACAGGATCAAGAAATACTTGCTCTCACTAAGAAAGATTTTGGAAACAAAACAAAAAAGTCCTTATCCTACATTGCCCTAAACTGCTGAAATAGCCGCATTTGAATTTTCTGGTTCTCAGCCTCAGAAATACGGTAACGTGGCTGAGGACATTTAGATAAAATATAAGCAGCTTTTAGTAGTAAAGATCAGAAATTCTAGGCTTTAGTTTGACTGATCTTATTTATTTAAAAAAGT
>NW_023191382.1:0-1264 GCF_002007445.2 Ailuropoda melanoleuca | reverse complement strand
GAAGAACAAAGGCAAGAGAAATGTAGATAAAGTTATATTTCCTTACAACTTGCAGTCCATTGATAAATACCTGAGACAAGTAGAATGCCACATTCCTCAAGGAATTCATGGCTGCCTTAATGTTGATGTTTTGCTAGACTAAAAGCAACCTTATTTTGACAACAGCCAGACCTCCATGATCCTATAAGTCTCCTTGAACATACAGAGAATCCTTTAGCAACTTCCCTTATCTCTACCCCCCAATTTAAAAATTGTAATCAGTCTCGCTTCACCATGACAGAGTAGCTTTTTCTGCANTAATCAGTCTCGCTTCACCATGACAGAGTAGCTTTTTCTGCAATGGGTCCTCTCCCCATGCTATAATAAAAGCACCCTTTTGCACCAAAAACATCTCAGGAAATCTTTTTCAACAGTTCTCTTGGTGGCTGCATAACAAGTTTGACTTAGGATATCTCCTCTTCTCATTCCTTTCCTTTGCTGATTTCAGAAATGGCTTCAGGTGCCAGCTCCATAGATGACTGAAATTTATATCTTCAGCTCAGACTTCTCTGAGAGTCTTACTTCTTGATCCAATTGTCACGTTGATGTTTCCTCTTGCATACTGCAAAGGCAGGCACATCAAACTTAATATGTACAAAATGGAACGTTCTCTCAAATCTATCCATTTCTATCTCCACTACCACCACCAGGATACCTTCATCTCTCACATGGATGGTCATAGTAACATCTGACTTGGGTCTTCTTACATTACCTTGGCCCTTCTTCAAACTGTCATCCTCTTGCAGCAAGAGTGATTTTTTTGTTGTTCAAAAATCAAATCTCATTAGAAACCTTTCTGTAGTTTCTCAATTAATCAAAGATGAGAGACAAAATTTAACATGCCCTAAAAGACTCTACATGGTGTGGCTTCTGGTCTGCTTCTTTAGCTTTGTTTTTAACTTTCTTCTCTGTTGCTCTGGGTGTACAAGACTTCTATCAGTCTCTGTTACTGAGCCTGTTTGCTCAATTCAAGATGTCTTTGTACTGCTATTCTTTCAATGTGGAATACTCTTCTCCTTACTCTTTTTCTAATGATTTTTAATCCTCTTTTAGCTCTCAATTCAGGCAATACTTAAGATTAAACATTCCCTAACCCAACTCACTAGGTAAAAATCTTCCTATTATAGGTCATTTTCACAATGGTGCTTGTTATGTTTAGTGGCTAAAATTATTTTAGTTCTTTTAGGCAGTTATTTTCACTGCCTTTTGGAGCCCAGGCCCAAAT
>NW_023191381.1:0-662 GCF_002007445.2 Ailuropoda melanoleuca | reverse complement strand
GATATTTCCCTGAATTGTGTGGTGTCTCAGAGACCACTATTTGCACGCTCGTCAGGCTTCCGTGACCACTTCCCTCATGGATCCCTAGTCACGAAGGATGATGATAGTGATAAGACTGGCTCTGCACGTGTTGTTTCTGACGGACTCGCCTTTAGCCTTTTCATTCCATTGCCACAGCAGGTGTGATAGGATACTTCCCAGGCCCATACAAGCACTGTGGAATCAAGGTCCCCCGGGAAAAGTNTCAAGGTCCCCAGGGAAAAGGCTGATGTTCGCTGGAGGTGTTTTCCTGGACGCTCTGCTTGGTTGCCAAGAGGAAGGGCGCTGAGTCCTCGAAAATCCTGAACTTTTTCATTCATGCTCCCTTACTCATGAGAGATCATGTTCGTTGATATTTCCCTGAACTGTGTCGTGTCTCAGAGACCGCTAGTGGGCAGGCTCGTCAGGCTTCTGCAACCATTTTCCCTCATGGATCCCTAGTCACGAAGGCTGATGATAGTGCTAAGACCGTCTCCGCACAGTTTTGTTTCTGAAGGACTTGCCTTTGGCCTTTTCATTCCTTTGCCACAGCAGGTTTGATAGTATACTTCCCAGGCCCATACAACCAATGTGGAATCAGGATCCCCAGGGAAAAATCTGATGTTAGCTGGAGGTGTTTTCTT
>NW_023191380.1:0-900 GCF_002007445.2 Ailuropoda melanoleuca | reverse complement strand
ATCCCAGTAAGCTGGAGTGGGCTCTGATAATCATACTCCCTCTTCCTGGTCCCTTCTTAGGGGTTCAGCCTCCCAGCCACTGCCTGGGGACCCCAGAGTCACAGTACTTACTGCTGCCTGCTCATCTTTGGAGCTGTCTATTATCTCAAGATTCTGCTGCTGTGTCTCACTCTCCCCTCCCTAGCCCCTTGTATGTTGGCGCTTGTTTGTGTCAATGTTAAGTTTCCTGCNTTTTTTTTAAAGATTTTATTATTTATTTGACAGAGATAGAGACAGCTAGCGAGAGAGGGAACACAAGCAGGGGGAGTGGGAGAGGAAGAAGCAGGCTCATAGCAGACGAGCCTGATGTGGGGCTCGATCCCAAAATGCCGGGATCACGCCCTGAGCCGAAGGCAGACGCCTAACCGCTGTGCCACCCAGGCGCCCCATCATCATAAGCATTTTTAAGTGTACAGTTCAGTGTTGTTGTTTGCATTCACTTTGTTGTGCAAGCATCACCACCACCCAAGTCCAGACTCTTCATTTTGCAAAACTGAAACTCTATACCCATTAAACAACTCCTTGTTCTTCCCCTTCCCCCAAGCCCTGGTAACCACCATTCTACTCTCTGTCTATGAATTTGATTATCCTAGATCTGTCATATAAATGGAATCATACAGTATTTGACCTTACGTGGCTGGCTTATTGCACTTAGCATAACGTCTCCAAGGCTCATCCATGTTGTAACATATGTTAGGATTTCCCTCCTTTTTAAGGCTGAGTAATATCTCATTTATGTGTATACTGCATTATTTTGTTCATGGACACTTGGCTTGCTTTCACCTCTTGACTATTGTGAATAATGCTGTTATGAACACGGGTGTACAGATATTTCTTCAAGACCCTGCTTTTAATTCTTTT
>NW_023191379.1:0-1572 GCF_002007445.2 Ailuropoda melanoleuca | reverse complement strand
AAAAAATCCTTATTTTTAGTACAAGGGAAGAAGTGCAAACTAAACTTATTAACTACTTGACTTCCCCCCTTCAGTATTTTTAATAATAGCATTGCCAATTCCAGTGATTGTGGATGCAAGGTCTAGGGCAGTGTTTCCGGGAATAAATGGAAATAGATGTTTAGTTTTGATATTCAGGAGCTGGATTATTGAATGTAAGAAGACAAAAGGTAGATAAATGAGGAGAAGGATCACACCATTTATTGGCTTAGATAACAGCGTGGGGAATGGTGGAAAAATTCATGAAGAGAAGCAAGCTTAGGCTACAGACTTATAATCACAGTTTCTATTATATTAAAAATGGCTGAAGGTTATTAAAGATTATGATTAAAGATGAAAAGAATTAAGATTAAAGATGATTAAAGATGAGAAGATTTAAGGTCCTAAAGCTTTTGATGGGTCCACAGATAATGCTTACTAAACTTTCAAAACTTGCAGAGTACAGAGGCAAAGATAATGACTTCATGAGAAGTGCATGAGAAGAAGAACAAAGAAGCTGATGGTACAGCCAACTGCCCCAAATAAATGGGTTTTTAATAGAAACAGAACGATCTAAGATCATCATTAGGCATGGCTGATTCCGATCTGCCATGCTGACATTTGTGGAATGTCGGACCATAAGCACCTCTCCTTTCGAAGGCTGTACAGAAAGCAGAGTTTCACTTAATGTCAAGGCAGCAGAAGCATGTTTTGAAGGGATTGAGAATGTAACTGGTTTTTGTTTTGTTTTGTTTTTGGCACTGTAGAAAGTTCCATAGGGAAGGGTAGATATTTCTTGGAAGGATAAAAGCAACAGGAGCTTGCATGAGAGGAAATAACACACAAAGCAATAGAGCAGAGTAATGGAAAGGAGGGCCCAGAGCTGTTTATGTTAGGATCATGATGGAGGTACACCCGGGATACATCGAAGAACGAGCGGAGTTTCATCAAGACTTTAAGGTAGTAGTACCAACACACCTGTTTAGTTTTAATGTAACTTTTTTTAATAAAACTAACAACGATGTGTGTGGGTATGAAATCAAAGTATCTTACCCTTCAGCCTATAAACGGCATGAGGGCAGGGATCCAATAGTCACGTTCCTCCTTGTTCCTCGGATCACAGGTCCAAACACTTAGTGTGTAATGTACTGAGTCAAAGTGGTTACAAGATCTAGATTTTTTTTTTAATCTTTCCTTAAATGAAAACGGATTTTAATAGGATATGTGTAGTATTAGAGCACAGGATACTTGCATGAGACAGTGCAAAGAAATTAATCAGGCACTAACAGTTTTATTCCACCTATTTTCTTGATTTTTTTTCATTTTTTTCTTCAGTGGATATGTGAAATATTTATAGTCTCCATGAAGGTGAGGATGTTTGTTTTGATCACAAATAGATTCCTAACATCTAGATGGGTACCTGGCATATAGTAAACATTTTCTATATTTGTCAAATGAGTGGTTGAACCCACCAACTTCATCATGTGTTCTTCAGGAAGAGTAGTATTTGGTGATAATGATACTTGATAGCATTCTCGGCAGACCCAGTACTTT
>NW_023191378.1:595-780 GCF_002007445.2 Ailuropoda melanoleuca | reverse complement strand
ATATGAAATATTACTCAGCCATCAAAAATAAATGTTGCCATTTGCAACGATGTGGATAGAACTAAAGGGTATCATGCTAAGTGAAATAAGTCTGTCAGACATAGACAAATACCCTACGATTTCACTCATTTTGGCATTTAAGAAACAGAACAGATGGACACAGGGGAAAGGAAGGGAAAACAAAA
>NW_023191378.1:0-287 GCF_002007445.2 Ailuropoda melanoleuca | reverse complement strand
AAAAAAAAGTGAAGAAAAAGAACTTACTAATTCACTCTATGAGACCACTATCACCATGATCCAGAACCAGATAAAGACACGACTAGAAAAACAAACAAACAAACAAAACTACAAGCCCATGTCTCTGATGAAAATCCTCAACAAAATACTAGCAAACAGAATCCAACAATAAATTAAAAAAATCATTCATAATGATCATATAAAATTTATTTTAGAAGGCATTTCAATATTTGGCAAACAATTAAAATGATACAGGACATCAATAAGAGAAAAGGAAAATATAATTT
>NW_023191377.1:410-1236 GCF_002007445.2 Ailuropoda melanoleuca | reverse complement strand
AGGGTTGAGGAGTTGATTTGTAAGAGGTGGAATGAAGAGAGGGAACTAGGTCAGGGTCGGGATGGCATCTCAGGTAGGCTTTGAAGGTTGAATAGGAGTTAGCCAGATAAGATTGACAGGTNTGAAGGTTGAATAGGAGTTAACCAGATAAGGTTGACAGGGAGGAGGACATTTAAGACTGAGGAAACACCAGTTGGTACACAAAAGACTAACAGTAGATCTGTAAAAACGGAGGCTTGAAATCAGCTCCCACGTTTCTTAATCTTCCATCAATGGCATTTCCACAAGTGCTACACGTGAAATTGGGTATAGTGTGTGTTGTTTTTCTTCTTCTTTTTTTAACACTTACCCTCAAGATTGTCCTGAATATTATCCAGATGCTAAATCATTCCTGCTACAGAGTTTTTAAAGGTCCTCAATTAATGTCGCCCTCTGACTCAGCTCCTTTTTACAGCAACCAGTCGGTACATATGAACAATTTATTTTAGGAAGCTACCATAGGTAGCTTGGCACTAGGTATTAGCGACCCAAACACTACACATTCCAAAAAACTTGATTTCAGTGATGTATTCAAGCTGTATCCTGACAGTAACTTGTTTCAACCCTAATTATGGCATCTTTATATTCGCCTGACTTCTTATAGCTATTACTAGTTCTCCCATTTGCTTTTTGTAATCCTGGAATTCTCTTCATGGTCTTTACCCTGTTAAAATTGCAAGAAGAAATTGTGTAACCATACCTTTAAATTTCAAAAATACAATTTTATTTCTTGAAATGCTTTAATAATGCAATATAATCTCTGTTTTTTCTAGAGCTATTTTTTAAA
>NW_023191377.1:0-246 GCF_002007445.2 Ailuropoda melanoleuca | reverse complement strand
CCGCTGCTCATATGTGCATACATGGGTGCTCTCTCTCTTTCTCTCAAAATAAATAAATTAAATCTTTTTTAAAAATTAAAATAGGGGCGCCTGGGTAGTGCAGTCGGTAGGCGTCTGCCTTGGGCTCAGGGTGTGATCCGGCATTCCGGGATGGAGTCCCACATTGGGCTCCTCCGCTGGGAGCCTGCTTCTTCCTCTCCCATCCCCCCTGCTGTGTTCCCTTTCTCACTGGCTGTCTATCTCTGT
>NW_023191376.1:0-7974 GCF_002007445.2 Ailuropoda melanoleuca | reverse complement strand
ACACAGGGCTGGGTAATCAGGGTTTGCAGGAGGGACGGGGAGTGAACAGAAACAACAGGACGTTCACGCTCCGCCCCAGAATAGCCAGGAATCAGCACTGCAAAGGGAGCCACAGGCTCCCCGCCCGCTTCTCTTCTCGGGGTGCAGGGCTGCCTCCCANCGGCAGACCACACAGGGCTGGGTAATCAGGGTTTGCAGGAGGGACGGGGAGTGAACAGAAACAACAGGACGTTCACGCTCTGCCCCAGAACAGCCAGGAATCAGCACTGCAAAGGGAGCCACAGGCTCCCCGCCCGCTTCTCTTCTCGGGGCGCAGGGCTGCCTCCCGTACTAGTCCCATGGCCCCAAACTAGGTGTTTCCTGCTCTCACATTCAGCCTTTCTCTCCCTTGAGATAATTTCCCAATAGACCAGGGGCTTCTCCAGGGCAGAGCTGGCTCTCACTGATCACTGTGTCCTTGGATGATGCATGATGGCCGATGCTGTCACGGGCCGCGTGCCCGGGTCCCCCAAGTGCACACGGTGAAGCTCTAACCCCAGCAGGATGGGATCAGGAGAGGGGGTCTTTGGGAGGTGATCAGGGGCAGATGAGTCAGGAGGGTGGAGGCCCCGTGACGGGATCAGTGGCCCAGCAGAAGAGCTGGAGACACCCGAGCTTCCTCTCTGGGCCGGGAGGACTCTGTGAGAAGGGAGCTGCCTGCCGGGAAGCAGGCCCTCATCCAGGACTGAATCCGCCGGCACCTTGACCTCAGCCTTCCAGCCGTGAGTACTGTGCAAAGCAATCATGTGTTGTTCAAGCCGCCCATTCGATGGCATTTTGTTAGAGCAGCTGGGGCTGAGACAGGAGCTAAGCCGTGCACTGCTGGGGGGACCCAGGACCACGTTCCCCACAACGGACAGAGCCAGACACCGCCTGCAAACAAAGAAAACAAATAGACTGCCGAATCCACGGGTATCTTCTGGCGCAGATGATTTCTTTGTTCTTGAGAGTCTAAAACCAGATGAAAATATTCCCAGTTAAATTTATAAGGTTGGAATAACCCTGACACCAAAACAAGATAAGGATAGAGCAACACCAGGCAAATTTAGCTCTCAGTGAATGAAGATGCAAAGTGTATTCATAAGATATCTGTTAGTTCCATTAAGCAATAAAATATCTAACACACACACTGACCTATAGACTTCATTCCAGAAATGAAGTCATAGCAACAAGGTATCTACGGGAATGTTAACAGCCAGAGAAGAGCAGAGCTGTCATGGGGACAGGTGCCAAGAAGGACCTGATGACATGCGACGGCAGGAGATACCCATTCCGGACGCTGTTTTAGGACAACAGCAGTAAAAGTAAACTTCTTCAGCTTGTCAGAAACAGCTACCTAAAAACATCATCTGGAATGATGCCTGCCTAGGAGACAGTCTGAGTGATTCGTGCCAGGAAAGCGCGGGGCCCCTAAGCCAACATTACGGGATCAGCTTTTCCCGGTGATGTTTCAGTTAATGCCGTAAGAAAGAAACATTGTCAGATGTATCAATATTGTAGAAATGTAGATAATTTTACTTCATTAGAGAATCAACTTTACTTTTTTTATTTTTTTTAAAGATTTTATTTCTTTATTTGAGAGAGACACTATGAGTGGGGCAGAGCAGAGGGAGAAGGAAAAGCAGGGAGCCAGATGTGGAACTCGAACCCAGGACCCTGGGATCATGACCTGAGCTGAAGGCAGATGCTTCACCAACTGAACCACCCCAGCGCCCTGAAAATCAACTTTCATATAATCATTAAGTGAGAATTTAGAAGTTGGGCATGTGCCAAGTTAGTGTGTGTGTAAGCGTGTGTGTCCTGGGACCTCCGAGGTGGCCAGGGGAGGCCAGAGTGGGGGGTGGGCCCCGAGCCAAGACCTCACAGGCCTTACCTGTGGGACAGGAGGAGAGGGAGGGTGGGGAATGGGTCCTGCGGTCCATCTACCGTGGTCTTACACACACACACACACACATGCATACACACACACCCCACAGGCACGCCAGCGCCCCACACTTGCAGTCCCCCTGCCTGGGCCTCACTCCCCAGGTCTGCAGCTGGAGGTCCCCCCCTACTCCACCATTAGATTTCAGCTTAAACGCTTCCACTCAGACTGTCTCCTAACCACATTTTCTACCTGCCTCCCCACCCCCGTCGTGGGCCTCTGTAGCCTGCCCCCTCTCTGACCTAGCAGTGCCTCTCCTACCCACCCTCTGTCCTGCTTCACCGCAGCCTGGAACCCACGCTCCGCCACATCTGGAACACGCAGCCCGTGGAGGAGGTCTGCCAGCACCGCTGGGACCGACGAATAGAAGAGACCACATTTATGAACGTACCAATTCCGCTCAGCGTTGTGCTGGGAAATTTAAGGAGCACAAAAAGCAAATCGGAAGCTTCCTTACAGGCTCTACCAGAAACGCACACAGCTATCCATGCAAATGCCCAACACCTAAGTCCAAACCTTAATTTCAAAGCTCCCATTCATCCTGGCGCCTCTTTGTTCAACCATTAAGCTGGAGCCTGATGCCTGTCTGTGTAATTGGAAAAGAAGGAGCGTTTATTGCTAGAATGATCTCCCTCCACACACATACGGAACTTTGTATCAAAGCCTGAGGGTTAAAACGTAGTCAGGTGTGATTCTTGGGACAAAGAGCTAAAATTGTGATCAAATATCATCACTTTATAAAAGGTGAGATGAAAAACATCCCTTATGTCACTGGACTGCCAACCTGTAGAGAGTTGTAGAATCTTTGAAGGAATCAACGAAACCACAAATGAAAGCCGTGCACTCCACGGATGACAACAATTGTGAATTGCAGTCACACCCCACGGACGGGCCACGTGCCGGGCACAGTTCTGAGCTTTGTGTAGCCATCAGTTCCGGTAATTTTGATAAAAACCCGCTAGGTCCGTTCTGTTGATGACTGCACGTGACAGGGGAGGAAAGGAAAGGACTGGAAGCTTCCATGACCCCTCCTGCGTCCCACAGTTGGTAAGACGTGGACCTGAAATTCCATCCCAGACAGCCTGGCTCCCTCCAGAGCCGCCTCAGCCGTGATGCAGGAAAATGCACCAGAGACATTGAGAACGGAGCGAGAACACTACGCAGGATATTGTGAGAGCAGAAAATCTGCTTGGAGAGAGCTCCGTAGCTTTTTTTCTGTAATTGCCAAGACACCTGCGTGAAAAGGGACCCTGCCATCTGAGCAGACATGGATGTCTGTCACAACACCCGCACTCGGGCAGGTGCACCGGGCCATCAGGTTCCGTGGAACAGAGCCCCCGGCAGGAGAGGTTCCCGACGGCCCCTTTCCTCACCTGGACCCAGAAACCTGGACCCCAAGTTCAAGCATGCCAGGCCCATCACCCCGACGACATCATCAGGAGCCGTCAGCAAGGGCTCTTGGGTATCGTTCGTAATGTTGAAGGTGGCTCTCTGCTTTCCACATTGAAAACGAAAGAAACCACTCAGCTCTACCGACTGTTTAAGAAGAGTTTTGGAAAGGCAGGTGCGGGGGTTGGAATTCGACTCGAATCAAACTGTATGTATAGGAGTTTAATGAGCAATCAATTATTCTAATCAGGGGAATGGAAGGCCTGACATGCCTCAGCCTCACTGATGGTTATGTGATATTTTTACAGATGTAGATCAGACAGCTGGAGGAGTCTGAGCCTTGAACTATGCATCTGAGGAGATCAAACTGATTTCTTCTGACTTTTCACTAAGGTGCCACTGAAGTGTGATTTATCAGCCTGTCAGTATTGTTATTTCTGGAAGGCATTTCAAAACATTCTACAAGGATCTGAATTAATTTTGTAATAATGAGATCATATCAGAATATGTATCTGATATTTTAGATAACGCTGCCCAGTGCTTTCGGTTATGCAGTCAGTGTCGGCTGGGTATTAGCATGTGTTAGTAAGATCATAATGTCAATACATCTCACAGAAACACACATTCTCAGCCCTGCTCTTCCAGCCTGGAACAATTTTCATCTCAGTGGGATATGGGCTATGATTTTGATTCTAAGACAACTAGTAAAATTGAAACCTATTTCTCTGCCCCCCCACACCCCATTCTTTATTTCTTTTTTCTTTGCTGGAAACCTGCTTGAATCTTTAAAAAAAACAAAAAACACTCTTCCCCAAGAGGTCTCATTTACTAAGAAAATTTAACTCCATTTCAGAGCTGAAGGAAATGTCAACACAAGAAAGATTTTAATGACCACCTGGTTGACGTAGCATTCACACACGAAGAAGTCTCTTGTTTGGGAAACTCACAATAATTGAAAATATATAGTTTTAAAATTACGTATGTGCTTATAATGCTGGTGCAACGAGGATAAAAAGCACCCACCAAAACCGAAACGCTTTCCCTCCTACATCGCAGTTGGAAGTACCTGAATTTCTAGATAATCACAGACTGCTGTGCCCCCCACGCAGGCAAGCAGCGTGCGCCACGCTCCAGCTGGTGGGGCTGGACCCTCGGGGTGCTGGGGCTGCCCACGACCTGAGCGTGACCACCAGAGGAAGGACAGGTCTCGGTCTCCAGTCTATTAGAAACAGCGTCAGGGAAGGTCACGGCACCTGCCCGAGCGTCAGATATGTGTCCGCCGTTCCCGCTGGACCAGAAAGCCGGTGTGGGTCAGAAAGCCATTCAAAACCATCTCAGTGCCTATAAGACAGAGCCACCACGAAAATTTCAAGACAGGCCTGTGATCCCAACTCTTGGCTTCCGGGGGTCACCCCAGGCGTTGCTGGGCGCCCGGCCTGCGAGAGCCTTGACCCCTGCCCGGACTGTGGGCGTCACAGGCGATCTGCTGAGCTGTGATGACTGCTCAGATCGCCTGTGCTGGGCCGCCATGAGGCCCTTGGAATCACGGTGACGACAATGGTAGCATAGTTGTTGTAACGAATAACGGTGATGAGTCAAATCATTACTTTGTTCACAGTCTTGAACATCACACGGCGGTGTCTTCATCTGCTCAGGCTGCTATATCAAAATATATGAACCTGGAGGCTTTTAAACAACAGACTTTACGGGGCACCTGGGTGGCTCAGTTGGTTAAGTGTCTGCCTTTGGCTCAGGTCTTAATCCCGGGGTCCTGGGATTGGGCCCCATGTCGGGCTCCCTGCTCAGCGGGAATCTGCTTCTCCCTCTGTCCCTCCCCCAGTCATGTGGGGTCTCTGTCTCAAATAAATAAATAAAATATTTAAAAATAAATAATCAACAGATGTTTACTTCTCACAGTTCTGGAGGCTGGAAGTCTGTGCTCAGGGCAAGGGCAGGCTACAGGTGGCCGCAGTCTCCTTTCATCCTCAAATGGTGGAAAGACAGACTGAGCTGTCTGCCCCTTCCTACAAGGGCGCTGATCCCATTTGAGGGGCTCCACCCTCGTGAGCTCCCAAAGGCCCCCCGCCCAGATGCTGTCCCATGGAAGTTCCGTTTCAACATCAGAGTTCTGGGGGGACACAGACATGCGGTCCGTGGCTGTGCTGCGCCTGGTGCTTTGTCTGCTCTCCCATCCGACGCCACAGGACCCCAGAGAGGCAGAGATCGTATCAGATGACAACAGGAGCTAAGCCAGGCTAGGTGGGCATGGGGTGAACTCTCAGGCCACCCTCTCCAACAGAGGCTGGGCTGCTGGGCAGGGCCCTTTGGCCAGGAGCCCTCAGGGACTGCCTTGGAGGCAGGGGGCTTCCTTGCCTGAGGTCAGACCCCTCCCCACAGAGTTCAGTCTGATGACTGATGGACGCAGAGGTGTAAAGGCCCAGCCACCTAGCCCCGTGAAGGGGCAGGCAGTGTCATGGCTGCTTTAGCTCCAGAGCTCCCGAGAGGTCAGCTGGGGCTGCTGATCATGACCCCGTCACAGCATAACTCTGCACCCTTCCTCTTGCTCCCTCCTCCCCTCCTTCTCTATCCTCCCCATGTCCTCCTCCCCCTATCTCCTCATCCCCCATCTCCTTCTCCTCCTCTCCCCCCTTCCCCCTCCTCTCCACCTCCTCCTTTTCTCCTTATCTCCTCCTCCTCCCCTTCTCCTGCCCCCCTGCCGCCCTGCCCTCCTGCACAGGATGGACCCTAAGGACACACTCTGTAATCGTCCCGCTGCACACCAAACTCCATCTCAGCGTCCTCTTCTCCAGAACTTTATCCATGACTGGGGTTAGGACACATGACCAGGTCACACTTGGATTCAGCAATGAGGTCAAGACCCCCATCCACTCTGCCTGACCCCTGAGACCATGCTGGCAATCCTCACGAGTTTCCTCCCTTTCCCTGGTCCTCCTCCCTGAGGTTGCAGATAAGCAGACGTTCACCTCTGTGTCCATCGTGCTCACGCCGCCATCACGCTGCCCAGACTCTCCCTTCTGGGCACGTCTACACAAACCTGCAGAATCCTCTGAAGAAATGCGTACCCGCAATACAAGGTCCATTAGAAGATCGGTGTTAATTAGTGAGAGCTACGGATCCGAAAATGCTGGTACACGTGTGTTATTGTATACTTCTTGAGGAACTATGTCAGGAAACTAGCAGCTAAGGAGAGGAACTCAAAATAGAATTCCTATTTGTTCTCTTGTGATCAGTCTGTTGGTGACCACAATAACCTCGAAAGCAATTTGTTCTCCTGCAGATGTCAACATATACCTTCTGCAGCCATCCCTGTTCACAATTCATCTGCTGATCAATTTTTAACAAGGGAAAAGGAACCTTCCTTCTGACCCACATCTTAACGCTCACAAATTTCAGGTTGCCAGCCTCGGAATTAACGAGCTTCTGCCGACTCTCCTTTCCTTGTGTTTTCTCTTACTTTCAGCTTCTTCTTTCCTGCGCATGAAACAATGAGAGTACCCTGTTGGTGATGTGTCTAACCATCACGTCACCCAAAGCCCCAGAGACCCCGTCACTCTGGGTAAAGCACAGACCTCGTTCCTACCCGAGCTGTGTCAGTGACAGCACACTTCAATGCTCTAAGATCCACGCCATCAGACCCAGCATCATGCCGTCTGTTCATGTTCAAACATCTCATCTTCACGGTACCATCCCGATGCCTCAGGGAGAAGCCCATGTCTCCCTGGGGGCCCAGATGTCCCTCTGGAGGTGGCTTTTCTAGGAAGGAGCTCGCATTCTCTAGGAAGGCTTCCAGACCTCCTCCACCTTGGCTCTCCATGCTGCCTCCATTCTCCTGCTCTGTTCTCGTCTCTTCTGTATTAATTCTAATGGGGGGATAGACACTGGAATTCATTATAATGGTATGTGGGTTTTCTTTTTTTAAAATACATGTGGAATCCTGCCGTGTACCAGTCTGGGTCAGTGGGAAATAAAGAAGCCAATGTGTCGTGACCTCTGGCCCCGGAAACCCAACGGAGAGGTGCATCGAGATGCAGTGAGCCCCTCCCCTGCCCCTCCCCTGCACGAAACAAGTCTAAGTGTCTTCCATACACCATCTCAGCAACAGCACCTCACCAGTCCTGGGAGAGAGGCACCCCGATGACACCCATGTTACAGATGAGGGAATGACAACTCTGATGCAGTAACAAAGTAGACACTGAGGATTGTCCATGAGCAAGGGCCGCAGGTGCCAAGGCCGTCATTCGGCACGGCCATGCCCAGCCCTGTCTTAGCTGCACTGTTAACCTGAGCGGCTCCCCTTAATGCCCCGAGCTTTGGTTACCGCACCTGTCAGGGGACCTTCGTCCTTCCAGGTTGTTGCATGACACGGGTTCGGTGCGTGTAAGCGTTTCCTGGAATTCATATCCCCATTCGGCAAAGATTTATTGAGAAAGTGATAACTACGCTTAATTTTGCCAAATGAGTGTCCTCCAACACGTTAGTTATCCTGTTGACGACCTCCAGGGCCTGTTCTCATCCGCATTGTCGATGGAAGGAGCCTCTGTGCCCAGCGCTACACACCCCTCGAGGGGCAGAACTCGGGCCGAGCCCCTGTCCCACGGGCT
>NW_023191375.1:0-641 GCF_002007445.2 Ailuropoda melanoleuca | reverse complement strand
TTGGAGGGTTGGGGGCCTCCTCCGAGTGTTCGGGGCCTCTGGGCCCAGGCCTTTCTGGACTCTTCCTTCCCCTGCCAACAGGAAGCCAGGATCACCCAGGGGACGTATCCAGCCTGACTGTGTCTTGGGAGCTGCCAGCTCGGAGGGGTGCTGGTGGGCATCCCCGTGGACACGGCTGGGCATNGCTGGGCACGTCGCTGTCGCCGGCTGCCTGGCACCCTGCCTTGGAAGCTGTGCTGAGCGAGCTGTGACACCACCTAAGACAGGAGAACAGGCTGGCTTAGAAACACACCATGAGCAGGCCATGCACGGGGGAAGCAGGATGGACACGGGCTTGCCAGGTCGGGCGCCAGAGGGAGTGGCTTCTAGAACTCTCCTGGAGCAGCTGGGGCGACTGCTCTTGCTGATTCCCCCACCCCACTTTTTAAAAAATTTGTTTGAGGTCCATTTCCAGAAATACAAGATTGTTTGTGGGACACATTTCTCATTACACAAAGTTAATTTTTAAAAATTATCATTAGAGATTGTAATACCTGTGTCTGTTATGACGTCAACCCTGTCTAATTCCTGTTGGTAAAACACTGAAGGATTTTAATTTAGTTTAAACCAGCTCATTAGCAAACACACACACACACACACAC
>NW_023191374.1:3167-5574 GCF_002007445.2 Ailuropoda melanoleuca | reverse complement strand
AATTGGCTATAGATGCTCAGAGAGCTCAGAGAAACATTTTACTTTCTAGATCACTGGCTTATTATAAAAGACAAAACTCAGGAATAGCCAGATAGAAAAGATGCATAGGGCAAGGTGTGGGAAAAGGGCATGGAGCTTCCATGCTTNAGCTTCCATGCTCTCTGAGCCACTTTTCCCAAATCTCCCTGTGTTAACTCACCCCCTGCTACTTGGCACAATTGATGAAATCATTGGCCATTGGCATGGATCCAACCTCTAGGCCCTCGCCCCTGTCCCCTCCACTGCGGACACTCAGTATGTGGTAGGCTGGCTCTTTGAACAGGGTGGTAGAAAGAGAGCAAGATAGGGTATATGCTTATGGAGGAACACTCACTAGACACTAGGAGCACTGATAGCCAATATGAAATTGAAATGTTTTCTTTTCATCATTGTAACTGTTCCTTATTAGTAGTAGTTTTGTAAAAATCCATGGTCTGGCCTTAGCCTGTGCCCTGGGGGTGCTGAGGCAAGGTCCTTANGCTTCCATGCTCTCTGAGCCACTTTTCCCAAATCTCCCTGTGTTAACTCACCCCCTGCTACTTGGCACAATTGATGAAATCATTGGCCATTGGCATGGATCCAACCTCTAGGCCCTCGCCCCTGTCCCCTCCACTGCGGACACTCAGTATGTGGTAGGCTGGCTCTTTGAACAGGGTGGTAGAAAGAGAGCAAGATAGGGTATATGCTTATGGAGGAACACTCACTAGACACTAGGAGCACTGATAGCCAATATGAAATTGAAATGTTTTCTTTTCATCATTGTAACTGTCCCTTATTAGTAGTAGTTTTGTAAAAATCCATGGTCTGGCCTTAGCCTGTGCCCTGGGGGCGCTGAGGCAAGGTCCTTGCCCACACTTGGGACGAAGTGATAGGGAATTGCTGGTGACCTGGAGGAGCTTGTTAAGAAATAGCACCAGGGGCCCAGGGGTGAGGAGTGTCTTACATGGGAGAGACTTTGGGACAGAGGTGGGCAGTGAAGAGGGTGTTAAGCTACTGCCAATATGTACTGGACAAACATTGAAGTGTTCATCAGGGAAATCCCAGTAAGTATTTGAAGGAGTAAAATCGGTAGAATGGACTTTTGGTTGTAGGAGAATGAAAACTTAGAGACGTAAATTGGGTGTGAAAGGAAATGTACCCTTATTTTTTTTTTAACAGCCAGTGAAGTCTGAGACTATATTTGTTACATAATAACCCCTCAATTATCTTGGGGTTTTTACTTCATTCCCTTGTATGACTTCATGCACTAGCACTCAAAGAACAATGATAAAAAATTGCCCTAGTTTCTGATATTTAATTACGTTTCAGGCCATTGGTTTAGTATTATTTTTAGCATGTTAATATTATCTTTACCTTTCGAAAAAAATGAGAAATGAATGTTGAATTCCATACTGAATGCATTGTTTTCTATTTTGATCTACTAATATGCTAAATTATTTGATTCTGAGTAGTAATTTTTTTTATTATGTTCAGTTAGCCACTGCACAGTACATCATCAGTTTTTGATGGAGTGTTCAGTGGTTCACTAGTTGTGTATAACACCCAGTGTTCATCACAACACATGCCCTCCTTAATACCCATCACCCTGTTACCCCAACCCCAACCCCTCCCTCTGAAACCCTCACTTTGTTTCCCTGGGCCCAAAGTTTCTTGTGGTTCATCTCCCTCTCTGATTTCTCACCCTTCAGATCTCCCTCCCTTCCCCTATGGTCCTCTGTGCTATTGCTTATGTTCCACATATGAGTGAAACCATATGATAATTGTCTTTTGCTGCTTGACTTACTTCGCTTAGCATAATTCCCTCCAGTTCCGTCCATGTTAATGCAAATGGTGGGTATTCATCTTTTCTGATGGCTGAATAATATTCCATTGTATATATGGACCACATCTTTATTCACCCATCTGTTGAAGGGCATCTCAGCTCCTTCCACAGTTTGGCTATTGTGGACATTGCTATGAACATTAGGGTGCATGTGTCCCTTCTTTTCACTACATCTGTATCTTTGGGGTAAATACCTAGTAGTGTAATTTCTGGGTCATAGGGTAGCTCTATTTTTAACTTCTTGAGGAACATATAAATTATATAATGAGAATAAAATATTGTGTATTCTCTGCAGAGTTTAAGCATATTTATCTGCTGTAAGTTATTTAGATTCTCTGTATCTTGGAAATAATTACTAGATCAGTTTATAAAGAGCTTATTTACTTTTTTATAGCACTAAAATGTTCCATTGTATGGATGTACTATAATTTATTTAAATAGAATATTGATAGATACTTGAATTGTTCTAATATTCTGCTATTAAAACCAATGAGGCTATAATGACTACTTCACCAACAGATGGTAAATAATATGCCGTTTTGTACC
>NW_023191374.1:0-1208 GCF_002007445.2 Ailuropoda melanoleuca | reverse complement strand
GTTGAGTTTTCTACAAATAGAGAAGGCAAGCAGAATGGCCTGTGATCTTAGAACTAAAAGGTATTTCTAATGACCACTTAATTCAGTGACTTGTCCAAGGTCACAAAGTGAGAGGTAGGGGCAGTTTGGTGGATGATAGCCACATCTTCTGCCTGCCAGAGCCATCCGGTTCTTACCACAGCACACTGCTCCCCTAAGAAAGGGATCACCACACGGCCCTCACTCAGGAATCCAAGAAGAAAAAGACTATTTTCGGGGTATTTACTCAAAAACATTGGGTAAATTCTGACTCATATTAACATTTCCCTTTACTCACCCTTTGAAATCTGAGCGACGTGAGTCACTGAACTATCCCATCCTCTTGGTTGGTGACCAAAGGGAAATGCTTCATTTTAAGAAGTAGATCCTCGTAGCTGTTACGGATAAATTTCTGAGAGTCACAATGAACAAAGATATGACGAATAATGAAGCAGGAAGATTCCTGCAGCTGTGAGCCCTACAAGTCCTCATGGCACGTGGGCCAGAGAGACTCCTCCTTCCTGAAATACAAGGTCTCCATCAGGCCGTTAAGTTAAAATAGTAGGAACAATGGGGTAAGGAAGAATGAGAATGTAAGCATGGTTCTAAAGAACAGACGTGACATCAGGACATTTTATTTCAAAACACCAAACTAGAATAACAAATGAAACACAGCAATGTGCAACAGGATGGCTAAATCTTGGCAATGTGATACTAAATAAACGAGAATGTCCCCAAAGATTATATATGACATGTACCCTTTATAGTAGTTTAAAGCAACTAAAATTTTTAAAAATATGTGCAGTTTAGGAATACAATAAAACAATGTAGAAAGAAAAGCAAGGAAATGAATTCAGAATTCAGGCTGATGGGTGGGGAGGTCAGGGGTCACATTTGTGGAGGAATGTATGATTAGGTGTGAGTCATTTTCTGGTCCTATTTTTGTTTTGAGAGATAGGTTCATAGATGTTTATTACATTATTAAAAATAATGGAATAAATTTAGGCCAAACAGTCACAGCCTGATGATAGCAATGTATCATGAATCAAGGATCTTGATTGATCCAATTGACACAGACCAAATAAAAAAATTTTTAGTCTTATGTCATTTTTATGACATTTATATTAGTTTCTTAAGGCTGCCGTAACACACTGAGTGGTTTAACAACAGAAACTCAGGGCCTCACATTC
>NW_023191373.1:0-1981 GCF_002007445.2 Ailuropoda melanoleuca | reverse complement strand
CCTGGTGAAATGGGAGATATTAGTATCTCCAGATAGAGAGGAAGAAAATGAGATACAGAAAAAAGACAAATTAAGACATCTGTCCACACAACACAGCTAGTAAGTCTTAGTTCTGTCAGGCTCTCTGCTCAGCAGGGAGTCTGCTTCTCCCTCCCTCTCTCTTTCTCTCTCTCAAATAAACAAATAAATCTTAAATTAAAACAAAAAATCTTAGTACCTGGCTTTGAATTCCAGGCCACTTGCCTCAAGACCACTATATAACCATTGAACTACACTGCCTCCCAAATGGGGTTGGAGATCGTATCATATGTTTCTCATCACTTCTACTCAGGAGTTTCAGGGTTTTTTAGGACACCTTCATTCTCTGGACAAATCTTTTCCCAAAATACGGTCCATAGAGCAGTGGTGGTTCCAAGGGTCAAGCAGTCCTCAGGTAATTTATTTCAGAGACAAAAGCATAGAACAATGTTGTTCACATTCATTTAGTTATTTTCATGTGCATAAAAGATGGCCATACCATGTTTGACATTTTTGTCATTGAGAGGTAATATAATTGTACTGCCCTTGAAGCCGGCCTGGCCTTAGTGACTTATTTCATCAATAGAATGTAAAATTGATTATCTGAGGCCTTTAATTCTGTGTTACTAAAAGTCTTAAATGTTCCATNCTTAAATGTTCCACGTGTATCTCTTGAGATAGTCGCTCTTGGATCCCCAAACCACCGTATTAGAAATCCACCTACCCTGTTTTACACACCACAAGGAAAGACACTGTGACTACCTGGAAAGAAAGGAGGTCCCAGCTGATCCCAGTTTTCACTCCCACTAAAGTACCAGGCATATCAGTAAAACATTTTAGAATCCCCAGGCCAGTCATCATCACTGAATGCCAGGGAGTAAACCCAGTCAGTGCCATGTGGAACAGAAAAATCAACCAGCCAAACTCTGCTCATATTCCGACTCATAGAACTGTGAGATGTAGTTTGAGGTTGTTTTAAGGCACTGGGTTTTAGGGTAGTTTGTTACACAGCACTAGATATCCAGAACAATAAAATTAATAATGATTTTTACAGAACCCATGTGAGATTCTTACCAATCATTAAGTCTGTAAAGGTCACAGAAGGGCTTCAAAGACAGCATTGATCAGTTTATTTTGGCTGACATTTGTTGACAGCATGCGGTCAGTCTGCACCAAGATATTCACATTTCTCTGTAATTGTTTTCAGTTGTTAAATTTATACTTTTGTTGGTACTATAGTCCATCATTATGCCACCAATTCCCCCAAATATGTGGGCTCTAATATCATGCATGAGTGAATAAATTTAAGTTTGAAAACTAGAACGTAAAAAGTACAACTCATAAGAACACCATAAACATAGCTGAACTTGACTTCAGAAAGACCATAGAAAGTGCATCTGTACATGCCCCGTCAAGTGAATGTGTGAGGATCTAGCAGTCAAAACGGCAGACTGGGAATGCAAAGTATAATGACAATTAATCTAAAAATTGGGTTTTCCTGGACTGATGATTCATTCCTCTGTGCATTGTCTGTATTAAAATGTCAAAGAGTAACATGCAGCCATTTTAGCCATTTTCAAGCAAAGCACAGCCACCTTTCCAGCAAACAAATTAAGTTTGTCCAGAACAAGGACTAAATGATTGTACTGGTTACGGTGCTCGGTTTAAAGCAACTGAAACTGACTCTATCTATAATAAGCAAATGGGTTTTTTTTTTTGAAGGACAATTAAGAACTTAGTAAAGAATCAGCACAAGCCTGAGGAACCAGGCTTGAAAATGGGTAGAAATAAAAATATCCCTGAGAATTCTGCATTAGATGCTAAGGCAAGAACAACACTCTCCTTTCCTGAGTCAAGATACCTAGGGAGAAAATTATCAAACTTATTACTGAAAAAGCTGTGCTGGAGATGGTGACTTTAGACAAGCAGTCTTCCCAAATTAGACTTATCACTTCTCTTATTT
>NW_023191372.1:0-594 GCF_002007445.2 Ailuropoda melanoleuca | reverse complement strand
CTCAAGAGTGGGTGTGGGGCCCGGCGGGCTGGGGAGAAGGTGGGTCCTTGTCTCGTCATGAGAGTGGGGTGAGCACAGGTAAGGCCGTTTCCGTGCCTTTGACTAGATGTGTTGTGGCANGCGCATGCTCACACGGAGCCCGCCCAGCCCGGACCTGACCGCCGCAGGGCCGGAGGGGCTGCTGGATCCGGGTGGGACCATGGAAACACTTACCCAAACTGAAGCACTTAGGTCAGGATCTCTGTCTTTGGAGTGCGAGTGCATTTTCGCACCCTGCTGTGAGGCCGGGCTTGGACCACAGGGCAAGAAATGAGATTTTATCAATAGAGGTTTTCAGGAGCGTCCAGGACCCGTGAAGTACCTCAATATTCTGAAAGGTAAAGATTTCTGTTTTTATTTTTGTTCTTAAATAACACAAATTCTTGGCAACCACAGCTGCAGGGATCAGGCGGAGGCCTGCCCTGGAGACAGAGCGGCAATGAGGTTTCTACACACCCTGGCCTCCGAATCTATTCTGCTCTTAGGCAGTTTGGGGGAGTAGAAGCAGCTTCCCAGTTGCCAGAGCGGGAGCACACCCTGGAACCTTCCAGGTCA
>NW_023191371.1:0-2594 GCF_002007445.2 Ailuropoda melanoleuca | reverse complement strand
AGCAATTCCTCTGTAAGGTATATAGACTAAATACACTTATACTGGAGAACATGGAGACTTGTTTTTAAAATGTGATACTAGCATTGCTCATAAAACCAAATATAAGAAATATCCAAATATCCTCTCTAAGAATGGATAATAACTAACATATACATAAAATTGAATGATCATAGAATGATCTACAGCAACAGGCATTAACATGAATGCATACTAAAAACACAATATTGTTAAAGTATTCTGCAAGTTGCTTTTTAACAGAATAACTATTGAATACAATGGAAACTTCTTGTCACATTTTTTTAGGAATGCATGCACACCTATGCCTACTTTAGCAATTCATACATATATGTTAAAATATATAAAGGCAAAGGAATGATAAACACATATTCAAGATGGTGATTATATCTCAGAGTGAAGATATGTGACCAAGGAGAGAGATTCAGAAATTTTCAATGGCATTGGTAATTATCCATTACTTATTTTTGTTGGTGGATTCATTCACATTCATCTTATATTTCTTGGAATATCTGTAACTATTGTATATAAATACATATTTATATATGCTACTAATAGTAATGACATAGAAGTATTCTCTTGTATGTAAGACCCTGGGCAGATGAAATGTATTTTCTATATATTAGTTAAAGGTTCTTAGAATACGGTAACTGGCAAGTTACAGATGAGGTTAAAAAGCCAATTCTTCTGATGTTCCTTGGCTTTTCTATTCCGGATTTGCTTTTTCAGGTGATTTGAAGAAATTAACATTAGAATGTTAGTTTTCTTATGCTTAATATGAAGTTTTCACTGGATAAAATACAAATTTGATTTTCTGTACTTTTGCCAGGTTACTGTGTTGAAAATTGGGAGAACAAAATTAATTTCGAATGACAAAATTTAGACATTCCAGCAATGCAAAAATAGAGTATCTCATTTATTCTTTTCTGAAGACCAATTTCATCTTGCCCACTCTTTTGCTATTTGTTTTTATTACATTCCTTTGTTTTTTTATAGCATATCTTAATTGTATTGTCTACTTATTCCACCTTAAGTGTTAAAATCTCTACTAAATTCATTATCTCATTTTGTCAAAAGTGCTCACTTTATCTGAGGAAAAAAAAACAACACCGCTTTAATCTTGAACTCTATCTAATTAAAATTCTACTTTTCCTCAATCATTCCTTATAAAATTCTTAAATGAATAAATGGTCAGTATTATCTACATTTTCTCTCATGCTCATAACAAATCCTTTCAAAATGGTGAAATTAACTCCAGTACTTTTTCTTAATACAAAATCTGTAAGGTTTTTCTTAGTCCTAGTTATACTTGCCTTTCTGTAACTGGTAACTTTTTCACATTTATTAAAATCTTTTCCTTGCTTTCAATAAATGACTTAATAATATCTTAATTCAATCTTCAGTGTATTGTGGGCAGACCCATGTAAGCCTGTCTTCCTCTCTGCGTTCATCCTTGTCTTTTCCCTTGGACAAATTAACCACTCTCCTGCTTATGATTATTCCTCCATTGTAGCCATAATCTATTTCTCCAACCCCCTTGAATTTTCCTCATGTCTCTATATCATCTGTTTTTGTCTGAATGTTCATGTGGGAGTATAAGTGATCAAAACAAAACATTCTGTAGTAGTGATCTCATAAAGGAGCAAACAAGAGTCTTTATTGGCAGAGGCAATCTTATTTCCAAACTCTTGGAACCTTCAAGATGAGAATATGTTTAAATAAATTCGAAGTATATAAATCAGAATATATGCTGACAACAACAACAAAAAATTAACCCAGGTGTCCCTCTAAACTGTGCCAAATCTCTGTTAGAGTTTCAAATATGCATTAATGACTTTTTAAAACTGCCATTTGCCTATGTCAGTAAAGAAGAGAGGAAATACATAATTCATATGCCTCCGAAGAGAACCCATAGTTAAATATCTGACTATGACTATAGCATTTGACTGTTGGTCAGTACTGTGGTATAAAGGCTAAGTGGATGGGACAAATTAATATCCAGAAGAAGGCTAAACAGTGTTTTGGAATAAGTTGTGGGAATAATGTCATCACAGCACCTGGATTTCAATCAGGAACCAAAGATATAATCATCATGGTTGCATACTGGTGGGAATTACAAGGTATTAAGGACGTTGGGTGTAATTGGGAANCGTTGGGTGTAATTGGGGTAAAGTATCTTAAAAGAGAATAGGCAACGGGATACACTTAATTCTCCTTTGGTATCTAGGGACTGTTCCTTACTTTTCAGATAATGATCCAAAAGGTCTCTATATAACAAATATAGAAGCTGCACCTTGGCAGATGGACATAAGTCTCATTCCTGGAAAAGTAACTGTATGTGAGAAGGTTAGCAAATAAATGCCATTTAAAAAATTAAGAGCCAAAATCGATGAAATAAACCATAGACATAAAACTACTTTTAAAATATGGTAGCAGAGTTTAAGAAGGAACATATCATGTTTGAGGAAATAATTATTAAAATATTTATAAATTCACACAAGCCATCCATTCATAAATGTGTAGACAGATCAAAAATTTCATTGGGTAATTATATTTTTGTACTAGACAGGATTCCAAAA
>NW_023191370.1:0-1247 GCF_002007445.2 Ailuropoda melanoleuca | reverse complement strand
GCTCTCTCTTATTAACCTTGCACAACCCTGAGAAGCAGGGGTCATCGCTATCACTATGAGGATGAAAAGCAGGGGCCCAGAGAGGTCACCCAACTTGCCGACATCACACAGCTGAAACTCGACGACACGTCCTCATCCCATTCAACCAGGCCTTCTTGAACACCACATTGTATTCCTTTCTGGTCTGAAAAGGTGCCAGACAAGTCGCCGTTCTTGATTCCTCCCCACCAGCCTGTCCCCAACCTTCATGCCCGTGTTCTCTGTCCCTGCAAAGCTGCCCCCAGCCTGCCCCCATCTAGATGGACTAAAAGTAGAAGGTATTTTAGTTAAACGCGAGCCTCCTGCTTCCCTTCCTGGGGCCCCGCTCTGCTGCCCCCGGCTCTGACTCACTCAGCAGCCTGCAAGAAAGAAAGGCAGACAGATTTTGATATATTCTCTTCCTTACATGCTCGATGGTGCTAACAGATTTCTTCTCCCCGAAACCAGAGAACGCCGTNTCCTCAAAAAGTTAAAAATAGAACTACCCTATGATCCAGCAATTGCACTACTAGGTATTTACCCAAAGGATACAAAAATATTGACTCGAAGAGATAATACGCCTCTATATTTATAGCAGCATTATCAACAATTTTTTTTTTTTTTTTTTTTTTTTTTTTTTTTTTTTTTTTTTTTTTTTTTTTTTTACACACACACACACACACACGTAGCCCGGACAGGAGACACAGGGCAACAACAGGATTCAAAAGATAGAGAGAGAACTCCCTGGCAAAACACTCACATTCCCTCCACCTCCAGGACACTCCAGCCCTACTTACCCGAGCCGGCAGGCCCCGGCTGGGCCTGCCTGACAAAGCCAACCGTGTCATGTCTCATGGCGATCGGGGCTGGCTGCACCCTCCCCTGGCAGAGGCGGGTGGGGTAAGGGAGGCTCCCCCACCCCCCCGCGGCTGAGTTTCAGCAGGTCTGAGAGACACAGGACCACAGCCTCAGCTCTGGAGTTCCGGAAGTCTGTGCACAGACGGCACAAAGGCTCTGAGCTCCAACTGCATCCGCTGGCACTGTCTCCAGCTTGTGAGACGCACACTCCTTGCGGCTTCTCAATATTGTAGCAGAACGAGGACTGAGTCCACGCTGGGCGCTCAATAAAAATCTCCCGTTCCTCCACTATGTGTTTGTTGAGCACCTACTATGTGCACAAAGATGAACAAGAAAAATCCCCTGCATTCAGGGAACTCACAGCCTTGTGC
>NW_023191369.1:0-1527 GCF_002007445.2 Ailuropoda melanoleuca | reverse complement strand
AAGGATTGATGTAAATGCATTTCTGACACTCAGCTTGTCTATTATCTCCCATTTCCCAGTCTCCTTTCAGCTTCCAGTCTCTGTAACAATACACTAGACGCCCTACTCCTCCTCCATAAACTACTACACGGTCACTCTCTCTCTCTCTCTCTTCCTCTCTCTCTCTCAAGTTTAATTAAAAGTCTTCATGAATCAATGTGAACTTTTAAATCATGGCTAGTTGTGGCCCCCATGACTGATAGTAAAAGTGACCACAAGGCTAAAATTTAGCCACACCACAGACTTTTAAATCCTATGAGTGATATGGTTAATCTCATTTAAACTTCCCAAATGTATAGTGAGGTAAAAATGAAATTGATACTTTTAAATGCCTTAAAGTTTGAGGGAGAACAGTAGCCAGGGATGCATTCTCTTTCGAGGGGCATTAAAAGCCTCCCTGCCATTGATTTTTTTTTTAAATTTTGTACAAGCAATATTAAAAGCACAATATTTGCAAAGATTCTCTTAAATAGGTGCATTAGGCTCAGAGATTATTTGTTAGCTTCACTTTTTCCTGAATAATAGTAATGCAATCCCCAATATAAAAGGGCAACAGCACAATGAGGTACTAATATTCCTAAACCGGGTAAGCCTGATGCCGGCTCAAGACTATCTGTGTGAGCAGTGGCGGCACCCACTTCTCGCCAGCTACCTCATTTCATCTAAGTTTTTATTGTTGTTGATGTTATCTTGCTAAATAATAATGAAATTTTAGAGTGAATGTTGTCTTCTCATCAATCTGAAACCCACCTCAGGGCACGCTATCAATATGACTGAGCAAAAAAGCAAGTTCAAAGAGTTGACGGAATTGTTCACATCACTGCTGAGTGGGGAGGGAGAGCCAGGATCCACATCCAGGTCTTCTCCCTGAAGTTTCTCTATACAGAGTTGCTTCAAGCTGTATACACACGAGCATTAACAACCGTCATGAAGAGTAGCATCCTAAACAGAGGTAGGCCGCATGTTGAATTAGATCACTGGTTTGCCTGGGATGATAGGATTTTCCAAGATTGGGACTTCCACTGAGTCTAGGACAAACAGGGGTGGTTGGCAACCTTAAAGATGACTACTTGCTATAATCAATTCTAGGATTAAGGTGAATAAATTGTGGGATAAAGTACATGAACTAATGGAAATTATTGTATCTTCATCATGAGAGCCGATAATCTATAAATTCAAATTTTTCAGTAAATGATCACGGAGGTATTCTGTATCACAAGTTGTGAGTGGCAAACTCGAAAACCATGAAACAAGTCTAAAATGTATTTCCAGCAATTTAATTAGTATTTATAATAATGTAATTTTGGGCAGTTTCACTAGAACAAAGAATCTTGAAAAGTACTAAGCCATGGTCTATAAATCCATAATCTAGAAGCAATTTAAAATTAAAAAAAAAATAATTATTCTCAGGGATTTAAAAATCCTCTTACTTCATTTTACATATCTTCACTCAATGTGCCAAAAGAAATATTATAAAACACATGATTT
>NW_023191368.1:7693-9389 GCF_002007445.2 Ailuropoda melanoleuca | reverse complement strand
CAAACCCTATTTCTTCTTTTTTCCAAACACCTGCTATCTTCTAAAATGCCGCCCGACCACCTTTTCCTTTCTTGTGTCCTCTCCCTACTGCTATACTGTAAGCCCCAGGAGGGCAGAGGTCTTGGTCCTGTGGGCTGTCCCGAGAGGTGCCTGGCGCCTAATTGGCACCCAGGATGTGTTTGCTAGAGGAATGACGGTTTCAGCAGCAGGGCCTTTCTGTTTCCAGGCCCCGTGACATGAAGGTTTTATGGTCTCAGATAACCTGCTCATTGTTCTCTCCTTGCTTGGGATCAATAGAGACTTTGTGTGTCCTGTTTACTGTGTATCCACAGTGGCTAGAACACTGCTCCACCCCAAACTCAACACAGTTGTTGAATGAGCGCGGCACCCTGCACCCTCATTTGAGGCTCATAAGGTGTCCTCTGCTGTCCTCTGCTGGCCAGACATGGGAAGGGCGTCATCTCAAAGGAGGTGGACACATTCCAGGAAGGCAGGGGGTGGACCAAAAATTTGGTTTGGAAGATGATTGAACCAAGGTCAGACCAGGTGGTTAAATATTTCTCTTTTGTCATTGTAACGCTGTTGACCTCAGACAAAGCCTGACTACATCTTCTCACTCTCCCAGCCCTCTACAGCCCAGAGCAGGGTGACAATCCTTCTGGATGCCATTCTGTTACCTCTAGGAATACGCTTATCTTGCAGATTATGGGTCTCAATTTTGGGGTTTGATTACTCATGGTCGCTAGACTTTTTGTCCTGGTTGGATGGTGAATGTGACCAAAAAGTGACTGCTACCACAAGGCTTACCACAGGCTGCCCGAGGTCAGGTTGCTGGTAAGGGCTGGGGCAGCTGGGGGAGGGAGTCCCTGACAATCTTACTCCATCTTTCTCTAGTTCCTGGGACTGGGGAGACGGGGGTGTGTCTGGTGCAGGAAATCATGTGTTCAGTTGTCTTTGACTTCTTCAGGAGCAGGTTTCTTCCTCCAGATTTAATCATTTCTCCTTTAGGCACTAATTTTAACACAGGTGGACCTTACACTCTGGCTGTGTAGCATCGGGGTGATTAAACGGGGACGCAATTGTTGGGCCTGTACTTACTGGCCCAAGACTCTCCCAGTGGCAAATCCCACAGCCTTTGGCCCAAGAGGAACCAGTGTCACACAGGTTCGCTCCGTCAAATAAGAACATTCATCATGTGACGTAACATTCACACCTGACCTCTCTCTGGCCCATACAGCTCTCCTGTAACAATTCCCCTAAAAACATTCTGCCCCAGTGACAGAACATGGTTCAGCCAATGTATCCCCATTTCTCTGTGAGAAAATACAGCCATTGTTCCTTGATTACTTTTTCATACACTGTTATTACTCTGGTGACAGGAGGTATTTGTGTGTGTGTCCTCCCACTACTTGATAGTCTTTGATGGAAAAGACTGTTCTCATTCATCCCCAGGATCTAGTGGTTTAGAAGAGTTCAATAAAAGTTTCTTTAATAAATGATCTTTGGTCCACTTTCCCTCTGCTGTCCCATCTCTCAAACCAGAAAGCAGCTGTTGGATTTTCTGAGTATTCCCAAGAGCCCCAAGGGATGCCATGGCAGGCCAGGCCCCGAGGGTCAGTAAAATAAATCCTGTCATCCGTTCCTGGCTATAAAGTTCTTCTGTCTCCTTGTTGAAGCCTCACCTCTTTCTCGGGTG
>NW_023191368.1:0-929 GCF_002007445.2 Ailuropoda melanoleuca | reverse complement strand
GTGTCTGAGCCCCGTGCTGAACCCACCAACTCTGTGTTCCCCTTGGCTTTTTGGGACTGCTCCCCAAGTGGAAGCAGAGCCCCGTTTTCACATCCTCCAAAGTCCCAATCAGAAGTCAGGGCCCACCGGCCTCCAGGCAGGGATCCAGGGGAGCCCCGGAGAGGAGGGGACAGTTCTGGGAGCTGAACTCCTCCAGAGCCGGGTCCATACAGGACCGCAGCAGCTTGTCCACGGTGGCCCACAGAGCCTGTGCTGCGGGCTGGACACCCCTCTGCTAGGCCACAGTCTGCTCTCCCCCTGGTTTCCAACTGTCCAGGTTTGGCTCCTGGGGGCATGGCAGGAGATGAGGAGGGGAAAGAGAAAGATAAGGGGCTACTTATTCCCCTGGACCCCGGCATGGTGGCCTCAAGACTGCTCCCACCCCACCCCACCCCACCCCACTCCACCCCTTCCTCTCCCTCTCTGTCTCTGCCTCTCCCCCTCTCTCTTCCCTAGTCCAGGAACCACTTCCTGTGCTGGCCCCTCAGGCCAGGTAACCCCCCTCCCACTGCTCCTTGCTTGTTTGTGCTCACATTCCGGGTCTCCCGCAGCAGGGGATGAACCACCTTTGTCCCCCTGGGCTGCTCCTGTCCTCCCTGACCAGCCCCCCATCCTCGCCCCACCACAGCCGTGTACAGCCCTGCAAGCCCTGCTCTCCCTCAGGCACCGTGCCCTAGACCAGCAGTCCCTAACTTGGCCGGGGTGTGACCAGCATCCCCATGTGATCCCCGCAGGCAAGGCTGAGGATGGGCTGCAGTGGGTCCCCCATGCTGCTTAGCAGACTCCCTCCTTGGAACGCGTTTCCATCTGAGCCTCCGAATCTAACCTGACCCGTCCCTCTGCCCCACGCCCCAGCAACCCACAAACCCTATTTCTTCTTTTTTCCAAAC
>NW_023191367.1:743-4567 GCF_002007445.2 Ailuropoda melanoleuca | reverse complement strand
GACAATTATCATATGGTTTCTCTCATCTATGGAACATAAGAACTAGGATGATCAGTAGGAGAAGAAAGGAATAAAGAACGGTGTGGGTAATCAGAAGGGGGAATGAAGCATGAGAGACTATGGACTCTGAGAAACAAACTGAGGGCTTCAGAGGGGAGGGGGGTGGGGGAATGGGATAGACNTGGGAGACTGGTGATGGGTAGTAAGGAGGGCACGTATTGCATGGTGCACTGGGTGTTATACGCAACTAATGAATCATCAGACTTTACATCAAAAACCAGTGATGTACTGTATGGTAAGTAACATAATATAACAAAAAATATTATTATAAACAAAAAGAAAGAAACAGTTACTTTGGTACAGAGATCTTTGTTGCAGTTAATGGGTCATTTCTGGGGCCCTGGGACTGTGAATCTGGCTTAGGATTTTTGAATCTGGAATAAGATCTCAGTTTACAGTATGCGCAATGCACAGGATGGAAAAGGCCATATCGAGAGGTAAAGCAGGAGCCCAGTAAAAACTGTCGCAGAAGACCATCAACACAGAGGGCTCTACAGAGAGCCCAGCTCTAGCTATAGGTCAACGTGTCTGAACAGGTGGACTGAGGGACAGAGCTAGAAGGTTCTCAGGAAAGGAGGAGAGAATTCCCAAGTCTGTGTCATACAGAACTGTTCATGAAGGACTCTAGGAACGTGTTTGCAGCTTCTCCCAGCACTGGGGAGAATTAAGCCCATCTCAAGCAATCAGCAAATTCCTCTACACCAGATCTGGAACTTACCCACCTCCATGATGGGGAAGGAAAGGTCAGTATTCTCCAAGGTCCCACAGCCAGGAAGCGGTGGAGCCAGTATCACAGCCATGCCTAGATCGTGGTTTAAATACTCATCGTTTTATTTCAAAAGGGAATCCTGCCCGTTTCTCTTTCAGACTGAAGAAAAAAAATTAAGCACTCAACATTCACTGAGTGACGTCTTCGTGCCGGCACTGTGGAGAATACAATCTAGTCCAAGATGCTGTCCCTCCTACTCTCCAGCTCCGGGCCTGTGGAACTCAAGACACTATTTATTTCAATATTAACATGATTTCTTTCTGTCATGGTTTCCCTCTTGCTTTCCATGAAAACAGCCAGACCCTTTGTATTTCTTCTTCCTAAGATTTTTTTGCAGGAATGAAGTAGCGGATTGCTGGAGGACAGCTCTCCTCTTCTCCCTCCCTCTCCATCCTCCTTTGCTCCTTCTTGCTCCTTGAGTGAAAATCGGAGTCTGTGAAAGCATTTACGACAGGGAAAGAGGAACCAGGAGAGTACCTTTGCAGGCAGCCAGAGAAAGGCTTCCATCAGTAACACATCTTTCCTGTTGGTGGTCAAAGTCTTCCTGACCCTGAGGCCTACCTAGAGAAGTGAGGCGCTAGGTCCCCAACCTACACAAAGGCCCTCCAAGCAAGAAACATGAGCAGCAGCTGCTTGACTTCTGGAGACCAGTGGGGACAGAAGCCTCAAGGGTTGGCATCTCCTTGACCCTTGGCACTCTATAAGTAAGACCCATGGGACTCGTAGGCGACTGGGGGCAGTGAGAGTTAGGGGGAGTCCCAATAATGACAGTCTGGGCGGGTGGGGACTCAGTCATACTTAATTCAATTCAGAAACAGCAATAACAACCAATGGGATGTTACTTACAAACCCTTGTTTACACAGTGTTAACACTCATGTCATCTACGTTTGAAATCAGAGAACGTGATAGCTGAGTGGTCCTTAAAACTCGTCCACCTTAATCTTGCCATCAGGTCAATGAATCTGACCCAGCAAGTGATTGTTAAAGGTGGGCAAATCACAAATGCAGGATCACAAGTAAACTACAACCCAGGTATTTTATCCAGCACCTTTTACACAGACTCACACCACTGAGTTGGAAAAGAATGGTGCTCTGAAAAGCTGGGACATCCTTAATCATTTTAAAGTGAGGAAACAATAAGACAAAAAAACAAGTATAGAAATGAAGATAGAGAGGTGAGTTCAGGATCCCCAGGTAAGGCAGCAGGAGCTCTGAGAGGCCAGCTGAACTTCAGAAGCAAACTCTGCCTCATAATGCCCTCTGGTGGATTGAAATAAAAACGCCGCCGCTTAGCACTGCTGCGCTAAATTCAAAGTGAATTTAAAATTTAAATTTAAAGAATGGGGAGGGAAGCCTTATGTTCAAATTCAGATCGTCTCTGGAGAGCTTTATAGATGTAAACCCTCTGATCTCTATGATTATTTCCCTAAGGGAAATGGTAACACGCTGGACATAAATAACAGGAGCAAGTAACCAAACAGCAGATGAGGTCCCAGCTCTGGAACCCTGGAGATATTGCCCAGGCTCTCTAAGGCTCATTTTACTCATCTGTAAAAGGGACAGAACAATAGGACATCCCCTTGGAGAGCCTGGGTGTCTCAATCAGTTAAGCATCTGAGTTTTGGTTTCATGATCTCAAGTTCCTGGGATCCAGTCCCCTGTTTGGGCTCTGAGCTCAGGGGGAGTCGGCTTGAGGACTCATTCTCTTTCTCCCTCTGCCCCCCCACCCCCCCAACTCCCTCTCTAAAATAAATAAATAAATCTTTTTTTAAAAAAGTAATAGGACGATGAAGGAGTTAAGATGGCGGAGGAGTAGGAGACCCCTTTTTAAGCTGGTCCCCTGAGTCGAGCTGGATAAGTACCAGACCAGCCTGAACATCCACAGAATCAGCCTGAGACACAGGAAGATACATCTGGATCTCTACAATTGAACATCTCCAGTGCTGAGTATTGAGGTACAAAGAAGGGAGCCATGAAACCGCGTACAGATATCAGAAGATAAAAGGAAGGGAGAGGGAGCCACCGCGTTCGGGCGCCGGGAAGCGGTAGCCACCTGCACGGGGGAGCCGGTGGACTCGCGGACCGGCACCCGTGAGAGAGGAGACTGAGACCGTGAGCCGGGAACGCGTGCCACCAGGCATCTCACGGAACTCCGGAACTCCGGTGTGCTCACTGGAAACAGACTGAGACAGGGAACTCCGGGAGCGCGTGCGGGGCAGCTGATGGCTGGCAGGCCACCTGCACGGAGGATCAGGCGGACTTGCGGATGGCACCCGCGAGAGAGCAGACTGAGACCGTGAGTCGGGAGCACGTGCCACCAGGCATCTCACGGAACTCTGGAATCCCGGTGTGCTCACTGGATCCAGACTGAGACCAGGTGCTCCAGGAGCATGCGGGGGCAGCTGGCGGTGTTCGAAACACAAAGGACAGAGACGCGCTGGCCCTGGAAGTGAGGGCTGGGACGCCGGGTGTGGGGCGCACATCCCGGGACGCTGCAGGGTTGAGCAGCACCAACAGAAACAGAGTTAAAGTGGCCAGAACATCAGTGGAGAACGGGCCGCAATCCCTCCGTTCTGTGACAGAGGCTGAGATTTGGCTGCTGCTGCTCTGACTCTCAGAAGAGGCACAGCAAACCACCAGGGAAAGCCGCCAGAGAACAAAAGCCCAGAAATACCAGCTCACAGCATGCCCATCCCCATCCCCCCTCGCAGGGGACACGGAGACTCTACACAAACAGGGTTGCCTGAGTATTGGCGCAGCAGGCCCCTCCCCCAGAAGGCAGGCTGAAAAATCAAGAAGCCCACAACCCTGGGTGCCTGGGGGGTGCACTCATTGAGCACCTGTCTTCGGCTCAGGGCGTGATCCCGGTGTTCCGGAAAGGAGTCCCTCATCGGGCTCCTCCGCTGGGAGCCTGCTTCTTCCTCTCCCACTCCCCTGCTTGTGTTCCCTCTTCTCGCTGGTTGGCTCTCTGCCACATAAATAAATAAATAAATT
>NW_023191367.1:0-579 GCF_002007445.2 Ailuropoda melanoleuca | reverse complement strand
CCCCCCCCCAGCAAAGAAAAGACAGTGAATCTGTGGCCTCTGCCACAGAAATAATGGATATGGATGTAACCAAATTATCAGAAATAGAATTCAGAGTAACAATGGTCAAAATGATGAGTAGACTTGAAAAAAGTACTAATGAAAATGTTACTGAGAATATAGAATCCCTAAGGATGGAAATGAGAGCGAATCTGACAAAAATTAAAAATTCTATGAGCCAAATGCAGGCAAAACTAGAGGCTCTGACAGCCAGGGTAACCGAAGCAGAGGAAGGTATTAGTGAATTGGAGGATGGGGTAGTAGAGGAAAAAACGAAAATAGAAGCTGGACTTAAAAAAATCCACGCCCATGAATGTAGGTTACGGGAGATTACTGACTCAATGAAACGATCCAANGAATGTAGGTTACGGGAGATTACTGACTCAATGAAACGATCCAATGTCAGAATCATCGGCATCCCCGAGGGGGTGGAGAAAAAGAGAGGTCTAGAAGAGTTATTTGAACAAACTGTAGCTGAAAACTTCCCTAATCTACCAAGGGAAACAAACATTCATGTCCAAGAGGCAGAGAGGACCCCTC
>NW_023191366.1:0-1228 GCF_002007445.2 Ailuropoda melanoleuca | reverse complement strand
CAAACACTCTGCCACTCTTAATAACTTTTGCAGCCCTAGTGATTTGCAAAGCTTTGTACTAATAGTAGGTATACATTAAATATTGAATCAGTGAATGAATAGATAAGTAATTTCCAATAGAGCCATTGAATAAACAGATTAGGAAGCAGTAAAACCTAGAACTTACCCCATAAGAACATGATTTAGAATGTGTAACATGTTCAGGATTAAAATGAAGTNATGTGTAACATGTTCAGGATTAAAATGAAGTCTTTCTTAAGCAGATCAGATAGAGAACGCTGACCATTAAATGGCCTAGTTTGGTACCATAGACTAATTTGGGAGACACATGCCTGGACATTGGGCAGTAACAGTGGGTCTGATCAACGGAACATGGCCCCAGTTATTCTGGATAACTTGGCCACCAGTAAGCCTATTTGGTCTTCAAGTGCCAAGCCGTTATCTTCCATCTGGTTCACGAGTGTCAGCACTGGGGCATCTACCAGGGAGCTGTCACTATATTCCAGATAAGCTTGGGTCTCATTAGGAAGGATTTAATCATATATGAACTTGGTGTTACTTCCTTTTCTGGAGTTTACTTTCTTATTTACTGGGATCCTGTTTCTCCCCAACTTTGGAACTGAGGTTTTGAGTGTATTTTTATATCTTCTGTGGGAATCCATCTACATTTTCCACCCCATAGTGTATTTCTCCTTACTTAGCAAAGCTATGTAAAGGTGTCTTGAAAAGGTAAGTTTAGATGGTAAAGGAAAAAAACTTCTCATAAATAACTATGCAGACTAGTCCTGGTATATTACTTCTATAAACAGAGCATCCAAAATGAAGGTGTTAGACTCAGACAGTTTTTCCACAGGATACCTTGTTTCAGAAGAGATGGGGGGAAAAAGTCATTCTCTATTCTTCCAAAAAAGTGCAATGGGCTGTATGGAAGAAAGACTGAAAGATACTGAAAAGGGGTATTTTGTCTGATTATGAGGAGCTTTCACATTTCATACTAGTGAGTTTAGACTTCATTGACTAGACAAATATAATTAGGAACATTTACACAGAAAAATGGCAGGAGATTAATTCAAATCTCAGGATGATGTTAAGCACTGTGGATATAAACTAAGAAGCCTACCATAAGGCAGATTCCAGAATTATTTAATTTGGGGATTAAAAAAACCCAAAAAACTGTTCTAATGAAGTGCCGTTTCTCAAAAAAAATTGTTCTTAAGAGGGCTTGTTT
>NW_023191365.1:536-705 GCF_002007445.2 Ailuropoda melanoleuca | reverse complement strand
TTTTTTTTATTTGCTTTATCTGTCAATATTACAGAGAGGTATACTGGAATATTTTAATGCCATGGTGTAGTAGTCACATTCTGTAATTTCATCAATTATTGCTTTATATATTGTGAGGCTATTTTATCAGGTGCATACAAGTTTCTTTCTTTTCTTTCTTTCTTTCTTT
>NW_023191365.1:0-468 GCF_002007445.2 Ailuropoda melanoleuca | reverse complement strand
TTTTTTTTTTTTTTTTGCAATGTCCTGATGAGTAGCATGAGGACAAGTACAAGTTAAAAATAATAAGGTATTTCCCTTCTGTCCTTCTCAGAGCATTTACTTTAGAGATTTTAAATTCTAAGTACTTTCTCTTCTCTTTCAAAATTTTATAAATCTTTTCGAAGACGATAGACCTTTTGTCATATGTAGGACCCAAGAATGTCTTTCTCAATGACCTGGGAAACATCTCTTTCAAAATGTAAACATCAAAGGAAACAGGGCTCCTTTTTCTTATTTTCTGTTGGAGAGCTGGAGCCTAATGCCAATTGGTGCCTTGCCCTAAATTGCAAAACTACTCCCTGTCATAAAGATATGTCAGTTTGTTTTTCCTCAGAATAAAGGCAGTTAGTAAACACTAATGGTTGCCCAATTATCAGGTAAAGTTAAGATGAACTCTGTGTGACAAATAGTACTGTCAAGTCCTCTTAC
>NW_023191364.1:18896-19053 GCF_002007445.2 Ailuropoda melanoleuca | reverse complement strand
GAGCGTGAGCCTGCGCGTGGCTGTTGCTCGGCTCCAGGGATTCGGGGTGGGGTGGGGAAGGGGTGTCCGTCCCCAGTTCTTCCTGCTCCGGACCCTCGTTTCCGCACGTGCGCGTGGGCGGGCGTCGCACTGCCAGTCGTCACCGCGACTGGCGGGG
>NW_023191364.1:0-15637 GCF_002007445.2 Ailuropoda melanoleuca | reverse complement strand
GGGGGTGTCGGGGCGGGGAGGGGGCTTCAGCGCCCACCCGTGTGTCCTGGGCCCCGACGGGTTCGTGAGTCAAGACTTTGCAGAGAGCAATGAAATTCTGGCCGTGGGCCGGGTGGCTGGGCTGTGTAGCCTGAGCTGTCCCCACGACAGCAGGGGGAGCTGAGGGGGAGCTGAGGGGGGGAGCCGAGGTCTCCGCTGGGCCCCGGCCCCTCCCCTAGGGTCCCAGCTCCCCGCCTCCCGGGGACCCTCCCTTTCCCCTCTCCCCTGGGCCTAGCCTCTGGTCTCCTGCCAGCGGTACTGCGGTGCCCCATCGGTGTTTGTGGGGTCGGGCGGAGGGTCGGGTGGGGGTGTGGGGGAGACCCGGGTCGGCATCTGCTCCCCCGGGAGGCGGGTGTCCTGCCACCAGCTTCTCCCCTGCTCACGTTGAGCCCCGAGTGCTGGGCCTGTAGTTGAGTCGCTTGCCCGAGTGGACCCTGAGGCGTCCCCGCTCGGGCTCACTGACTCGTGGGGATGTGGGAGACCCGAGATAGCGGCCGACCCCGTGTTGCCGCCCCCCGCCCCGTGCGGCCACAGACTCAGCAGTGGTGAGGACGCGCTCTGATTTCAGGACCACCTGGTGTGCTTCCTGCCAGGGACGCTGGCTCTGGGCGCCCACCACGGCCTGCCCGCTGACCACATGGAGCTGGCCCGGGCGCTCATGGACACCTGCTACCAGATGAACCGCCAGATGGAGACGGGGCTGAGCCCCGAAATTGTGCACTTCAACCTGTACCCCCAGAGCGACCACAAGGACGTGCAGGTCAAGGTGAGCCGGGGCCGGGCTCTGGGCGTGGGGGGCGCCGTGGGGGCCTCGCCTGAGCTCAGCCCGCGTTTCCCGCCCCCCGCCGTGCCCCCCAGCCGGCCGACAGGCACAACCTGCTGCGGCCCGAGACGGTAGAGAGCCTCTTCTACCTGCACCGCCTCACGGGGGACCCCAAGTACCAGGACTGGGGCTGGGAGCTCCTGCAGAGCTTCAACACGTACACACGGGTGAGCTGCCGCCGCCGCCGCCGCCGCCTCGCGGGCCGTGGGGGTGGGGGAGGGGCAGGCTCGCCGTGGCCTCGGGAGTTCGGGGGCATCCCTTGGTCCTGTCTCGAGGGACCAGGCTCTGTGGGGAGGGCCCCTCCCGTGGCCCCGTGCGCACGGGGCGCGTCGCATCCTTCCCGGATCCTCCCCGTGGCCGGGGCGGTGCTTCTCCGCCCCGGTTGGCTCCGAGGAGGTCACGCCCTGTCCGGGGCCCACCACCCACCCTGGCAGAGCCACAGCTTGACCTCTGCCCTGTGGCGTGTGAGGCGGTGGGTTCCGGACTCCTCAGGTGGCGTCGGGGCCTTCGGGAGGCAGCGCGTTCCGTCAGGTCCCTGGAGGGCGGCTGGCATCTCTGCGGGGGTGTCTTGAGGAACTGTGGCTGACCTCCAGGCGGGCCGGTCCCCTGGTGGACCTCGGGGTCACCACCCCCAGGCCCCGGGCTGGGCCGCGCGCGCCTGGTGCTGAGGCAGGGAGACTTGGGGAGGGGGCCGTCTGGCTGCCGGGCCCGCGCCCCGAGGGCCGAGCCCACTGTGGCGAGCCGGCTGCGCCTGCAGCGGTGACGCCGCGGTCTCGGCTTCGCGCAGGTCCCCTCGGGCGGCTACTCCTCCATCAGCAACGTCCGGGATCCCCTCAATCCCCAGCCCAGGGACAAGATGGAGAGCTTCTTTCTGGGGGAGACGCTCAAGTATCTGTATCTGCTCTTCTCCGACGACCCAGACCTGCTCAGCCTGGACGCCTACGTGTTACACCGAGGCTCACCCCTTGCCCATCTGGGCCCCGCCTCGGGGGGCCTGACTCCCCTGTGGGCAGTGCCCAGGGGGTTCACAGGTCTTGTGTTTGTGGAAGCCTGTCAGCGGACCCGTTTGGGTACGTCCACTGTCCTTGGACCTTGGCCCTGCAGTGTCCACTCCGCTGGCTGCCCGTGTTCCAGGCCAGGGTGATGACAGACGCCAGGGGGTCCCTGGGCCTCGGCATCTCAGGGCCTCATGGGTGGTCAGGGCAGCTGGGCATTCTGTGTGAGCTTTTCACGTGGATCGTATTGTAAGGTCAGCGCCATGAATCACGGTGGTCCCGTCCACTAGGGGAGCCTCCTGCTTCCCAAGGAAACTGGAATCATGACTCACATTCCTGGTCACTGAACGTCTTCCTGTGAGCCGGTGCCCGGGCTTCATGTTGGTCCCACATCCCTCGTCGTCTCCCGGGGCTGCGCTGGGGCCCCCCCATCTTGCTGAGACAAGAACTGAAGGGACAGCCCGACATGGGGCTCCGCCTGGGGTCTCAGAGCCTGGGACCTGCCCTGACCCGAGGGTCTGGGGGCGCCTGTGACCTCCTGCGAATCTGGGCACCTGGCGGGCTGTGGTGTTTACACATTGGACTCAGGGATCCTTCCCTGGCCCTGCAGGGGCTGGGAGGGGCGGGTGGGCGTTTGTCCTGCTCCTGGACCACCCGGTAGGATGGACTTTGCAGGCAGCATAAAGCAGATTTGCTCTGACGCTTCTGTGTGTGAGACCCTGCGTCTCCTCAGTTGTGATGGGAGTCCAGCCACGTGTCGCTCGCGCCCCGTGCTCGGAGGTTGGGACTTGTGCCGTGACTGCAGCCCGGAGACCCAGGACGGGGCGCGTGGACGCTCTGCGCCTGCTCAGCCGGTCCTGGGCTCCGTGTCCACCGGCAGGGGCGTGCCTGTCCCTTCACGGGAGCCTGCGCTTCTTTCCTGAGCCCCGACGCGGGTGCTTTTCCAGAGACGATCCTTGGCGTCTGGGGGGACGCTGCTCTCTAGAACCAAGTGGCCCCACAAGACAGGTGCAGGTCCTTCCTGTGTGAGAGCCCTGAGCAGCCCGTTGCCTCTATCATTTCTAGAAGATCCCCCGTCCCAGAGCAGACAGGGCCTCTTCCGCGGGTGGACACCATCTCTGCGAGGGTCCGGGCTCCCAGTGCCTGGCAGGACCTGGGTTCTTGGCCACGTTCCCTGGTGTTCCAGCACCTCAGGTATCCAGGGGCCACCCTTGGGGCTGCCTTCCACTCGACCCCTGGTACTGTGTCTTTTGTGCCTGCAGTGGGGTGCAGGGCCTGTCTCTGAAGTGGGCTCCGTCACCCCATTGCTGCACGGCTGCCCCTCCACACCCACGGGCGACAGGACAGGGAAGGTGCCCACCCTGGAGGTGGAGCTGTGGCCCCAGGTCCTCCCAGGGCCCAGCCCCCGATGCGGGGCAGGGTAGCGGGGAAAGCGCCACATCCCTCAGTGGGGCTGCCCGGAAAGACCCTTGGGCTGGCCACAGGGTAGCGCCCCCCCATGCCCTGAGACCACACACAAATTGAGAGCTCTGTTTTATTAAACGTGTGGCTGGTTTGGGAGGCCATGCGGTGTGTTCACCGTGGCTGCTCCCACAGCCCACGCCGCTCTTGGCCAGGCCTCCCGAGGCTTCTTCAGCCCCTCCCTTGGCCACAGCTGCTCACCCCTAGACCCTCGAGATGCTCCCATCTAGCCCTCCCTGGTCCTGGGTTGGGGAGCGCTCCTCAGCCTCCGAGTCCCCACGCTGGGCCAGCCGCAGTCACTGTGTGCGTCTGGCCGCTTCCACCCACTCGCGGACGAGCCTGGCCTCGAACTCGCGAGCCTCCCGGACAGACGCAGGGTCTTCGGGGCGAGACGCTCTAAGGAGCAGGCACGGGGGCCTCAGCTGGGCAGCAGGCCAAGCCGAGCCCCGCCCCGCCCCAGCGCATGTCCAGCCGCTGGCCCGGGTCCCACGCGGCACCCCTCCCAGGCAGCCCCGCACCTGAGGTCTAGGTGATGGGCTCCCCCCCGGATGGTGATGGCGAGGACCGACGTGCTCAGGTTACGCCGGATCTGTCCACAGACATTCTGTCAGCTGCCCGGTGTGCTCCGAGCCACGGCCAGCCCCACCCCTGCCCACCCGGTGCAGCCTGCGACGGGGCTGCCTGTCCCCGCTTGGGGTGCAGCTGGGGCAGGAACTCCAGGTGTCGGCATGGCCTTGAGCGGCCTCGTGAGAAAGGAGAGGTGGAGGTGAGGGTGCCAGACGTCAGTTCACGCTAAGTCAGGGCAGGGGTATCTGGGGGGCTCAGTCCGTTAAGCATCCAACTCTGGATTTCACCTCAGGTCATGAAATCGGGGTCGTGGAATCACACCCCGCGTCCAGCTCTTTGCTCCGCGGGGATTCCGCTTGAGATTCTCCCCCCACCCTGCCCGGCCCCCCAGAGGAAGTCCAAGGGGAAGAACCAAAGAAGGGAGGAGAGGAAATCAGGAGAACGAAGGCCACGCAGAAGCGAGGTGCAGAGGCGGGCAGGCCCACAGGGAGGGTCCTGCGCCGGCCCCCCGCCAGGCCAGAGCAGGAGCGCGGCAGCAGCTCCCAGGCCGTGACTCACCCCGCCCCCTGCCCAGGGGTCCAGGTCACCGTTGGAGAAGAGGATGTTGCTGGCAGCTTTGAGGTCTGAAAGAGACAGACGTGGGGGTGGAGACTGGGCACAGCCCTCCGGATCTGAGCCGTGGGCCGGATCAGGGGAGCCAAGTCCGCGTGGGGCAGAGGGAAGGATGCTGCCATCTCGAGCCTCACCGTCCCCCCCGAAACTGATCTGCAGCCAGTCCCTCCGAGGCCACACGCCCCACGTGTCCAGGCAGTACTTCCGGCGGTGGGCCTCCGTGAAGGGCAGGTCAGGGAAGAGGTCCGTCACGTTGTTGCTGGAAAACGTCAGGTTGATCTCGGTGCAGGCCTGTGGATGCCCCACACCAAGGTCAGGCGGGTGGGGTGGGGGACCTCCTCCAGCACCTCCATCCCGGGCAGTCCTAGGCGGCTGGCGCCCCGTACCTGGTAATCCCAGGCCCTGGCGTCGGGGCCGGAGCCGCAGCCTGTGGGGTCTGCACAGGCCTGGTACTGCAGGTAGATGTCGTAACAGGGGGCTGTGCCCGAGGAGTTGTACACCAGCCCTGGCGGAAAGGGGCGCTGGGGCCGGGTGCCGCGACGCTCACTTTGCCCCTCGGAGGGGCCCCTCCTGGGGTCCGTGCTGGCAGCTCGCTCCCCCCTGGCTGGCCCCCCTCCCAGCAGGGCAGGTTGTGGCTGGGCGTGCTGCCCTCCCCACCTGGACCTCTCAGAGAACCTGTGGAGCAGAGCCCCCCCGGGCTGGGCCAGGGACTGCACGGGGATGTTGGTGCTCCCCGCCTTCACATGGCCCGCACCCCCAAGCCATGTCCACCCCCACACTTGGCGCCAGGCACGGGGTGAGGGGCGGACGCACCAGCCAGTGCTCGCAGCCCCTTGACCCTCTGGTTCTCACTCAGCAGCCGGTCACAGCCAACCTGGGGATGCCAACCAAAGACCCCCACTTGGCCTGCAGCCCCTCCCAGCTCTCCCTTCCCTGGTCCCAGGCCCCAGAGTGCCTGTGAGGCTCTTGGGCTGGCCAGCACCAGCCACCCCAGGGCAGCTGGGCCCTTCTCTGTCCACGGACACTGCCCTCCCCGATCCCAGCCAGTGTCTCCTCATGCCGGGGAGCAGCCATCTTGCCTTGACTGGGTTGGCGGGAAGGTGCCCGATGAAGTCGGTGGGGTACGGGTAGTCCATCATGGCCAGCACGGTGAAGGCATTCCGGGCAAACCCAAAGAGCTGGGTCAGGTCCTCTGGGCCGGACAGTGGCTGGCAGGTGCCGAACTCCCGGCTGACCGTGTCATAGGCTGCCAGGAGGGGGCGGGACAGTGGCCTCTGGAGGCTGCGGGAGGGCGTGGGGTGGGGGGCAGAGGGAGGGGTGTTCCACAGCTCGCAGGGCGGGGGGCCTCCTCACCTCCCCGTAAGAACAAGTCCTGGATCTGCCGGAACGCGTCCCGCACGCCCTGGGCACACTTGGGACTCTGGCCCTCAAAGTCCTGGAGAAAGAAGGGTCGTGGCTGCCGCTGCCACAGCCTGGTCCGGCCCCGGGGCCCCAGAACCCTCGCTCACCGCCGAGACGTCCCGGAAGAACTGGTAGGAGTCACCGAGGCCGGCCACAGCCACAACAGGCGCGCTGGCCGCGAGGGCGCCGGCCACGAGATGGGGGTACTTGATCCTCATGTAGGCGCTGAGCATCCCCCCGTAGCTGGGTGGGGACACAGGGCGGCTGGGGCCACGGCCTCCCCGGTACCCGCCCGCTCTCCCTCCTCAGAGTCCACGGTGCCCCCGGAAGGACCCGGCACTTCTAGGTCCCTGGCCCCGGGGCCAAGCGTGGGTGTGTGGCTCGGGGAGGAGCGAGCCGGGCGGGGACCCACCTGCCACCGAAGGCGATGGCCGGGCTGTCCTGGGCCCCGAGGTCCCGCCGCAGGGCGCTGAGCAGCCTCGCGAAGTCGGCCAGGGCCTGCTCCACCGTCAGCAGCTCCGTGTGCCCGGGCCGCGTGGACTGCTCGCCGAACGGGAGCGGGNGCCCGCCCCGCCCCGCCCGGCCCGCCGCCGGTACCCACGTGCTCCGCGAAGATGACCAGGGCCTCCTGCTGCGCCGCCAACTCCTGGATGAACCCCGAGTTGTTGGCGAAGGACCACACGTTCCCCTCATTGCCCGTGTAGAAGAATGTGGGCCCCGTGCCCCTTTTCCAGAACCTCTCTGTCGGGCGGAGGCGGGAGGGGCGGGTGAGGTGCGGGGCAGGACCCCAGGGTCCCGGGACCCCCCAGGCGACCTCACCTGACACCAGGAACCGCTGGAGGAAGGTCTTGTTGCCGAAGCGCTCGAAGTTGAAATGGTCCAGAAGCTGCTCAAAGTAGCCCTCCCGAAAGTCGCCCTCCGTGACTCTGTGGGCTGGAAGGGCGCGGTGCTCAGCGCACGGGGGACGCCGGGCAGGGTGGGGGGACGCCCGCGGGCCCACACTCACCCCTGGCCTCCGGGCTGCGCAGCCCCAGCGCCAGCAGCAGGGTCAGGGCCCAGGGCAGGGCCGGCCAGGCTCGGGCGCTCATCTCTGCTGGGCGGCGGGCGCGGTCACATGACCGGCAGGCCGCCCTCACGTGACAGCCTGGGTCGGTTGTGCGCCGCGGGGGACCTTCCCCGCCTCCGCCGCTCCCGGGCCTCTCCTGGGTCTCAAGGTTCCTGCCACCTCCTGTGTCGCCATGGAGACAGTCGCCATGGAGACAGACGCAGGAAGTGGGAGAGGGCGCAAGGGCCTGGTGCTGGGACAGGGGACGTTCGCCCAGCCACCTGTCCTCCAGGGGCCACTGACCAGGTCCCGGGTGCCCAGCGGCAGGGAGAGCAGGCCAGCAGGAGGGTCCCCGCCGGCCGCCCAGGCTGCTCCTCCTGGCACCTCCCACCCTCCGAGCCCCGCGGTGCCGTCCTGGGCTGACCCGAGGAGAAGAGGGGGAGCCCTGGAAGATGGGACGGCAGCGGGAAGGAGGGGTCTCAGGCAGAAGGCCAGCCACCCTGAGGAAGGGGCTTGTCCAAGTGACAGCACGGGGCCTCGTGGCTGCAGGGGACGGCCGGGCAGTCCGGGCTTTGGGCAGTGTAGGGATGTGGCTGCCGAGAGCCCGGCACTGGGGGAGAGGCGGCCCCAGTCCCCCACTGGGAGCTCCCAGGCTGCTCCCTTTGATGAAGGAGAGGCCGGAGGGACGAGGGGCCCCACCCTAAGTGGAAACCACCCCTAAAAGTATTTTACAACCAGCCCGGAAGGAGCAGCCTTTCCCACCTGAGAACCTGACTGGATGACAGGCTCGTTCGCCACCGAGCCCGGAAACACCCCGGTGGCTTTGTCCTGCAGCGCTCCATAAACCTTGCTTCGCCGCCCACCGCTCCGTCCGGTCTCCGCTCCGAAAACCACGGCGCGTCCTGCAACAGGCTCGTCCTGCAACAGCGTCACCGGCTGCTCAGTCAGATGGGGGCCGGGGGTGCCGGGGCCCAGACACCGCAGGGGCCACCTCTCCCCAAGCAGCCAGGCCTGGGCCCGGGGGTGGGGCGCAGAGCAGCAGAACCACCCCTGCCCCAGGCTGCAGAGGGAAGGGGAGTCACCCATCCCTGCTCCCCGCACTGTCTCTGGCCGGCACGACCTCCAGTCTCTGCCCAGGCCCCGCCTGCCTGGTGCTGGGACAGGCCTGGGCTGGGGTCCTGGACGTGGGCTGCAGTCCGGGCACCCAGGGCCCCAGGACAGGCCCAGGCTAAGTGGGGAAGACTCACACTGTCCCAGAACTGTCACTGTGGCAACCAGCATGCTGACAATGTCCATCATGTCACACCACCCCATGGGTGTGGTCCCCCATGATCACCGAGTGCCACACCACAATCACTCCAGAGTCCCTGTCCCCACCCCATGTCCCTGTGTCCCTGCCCCTCCGTCCCTATCCCCATGTCCTGTCAATGCCCCTATCCTTGTGTTCCTGTGTCCCCATCCTTGTGGCCCTGTGTCCCCACATCCCCATGTCCCTCTGTCCCCGTGTCCCTGTGTCCCTGTCCCCGTGTCCCTCGCCCTCTGTGCCCAACCCTGTGCCCTCGTCCCCCTGTCCCTCTGTGCCCACCCTTGTGCCCCCCTTCCCGTCTCTGTGTCCCTGTCCCATGTCCTAGTCCCTGTGTCCCCGTCCCGTGTCCCAGTCCCTGTGTCCCCATCCCGTGTCCCCGTCCCTGTGTCCCTGTGTCCCGTCAGGTCCCTGTGTGCTTACCCTCTTGTTCCCGTCCCTGTGCCCCCCTGTCCCCCTGTCCCTATCCCTCTGTCCCTGTGTCCCCATCCTGTCTCTGTGTCCCCAAGCTCCCTTGTCCCCGTGTCCCTGTGTCCCTGTTCCTGTGTCCTCGTGCCCGCACCCAGGGTTGTCTGTCCTGTGTTGACTAGAGAGCTGCCCTTGCAGGGTCTTCATGGTCTGCGCAGAGTAGAGGCCAGGACAAGACACAAGGACTTGCAGCTCCTTCCCCCTGGATGGCAGCCTCTCCTCAGGCTGGTCCTACTCTCATCCCCTCCTCTCCGCTCAGGCACCTGACCCTAATACCCCAACTGCAGACCCACCATGTTCTCCCCTCCAAACCCTCCAGGCAGCTCCTCCATGCCTGGGGTGGCCCCGGGAAGGCCCAGGCAGGTGCATTCTGATTCCCTCTGAGTGTCCTGCCAGCCCGGTGGCCCTGAGCATGCGGGTACGTCTGGGGGTCCAGAAGCCCTCTTCCCAACTGCATGGGGGGCCAATGACATTGGGGGCTAAAGCTGGGTCTTGATCCCCCCTCTAAAGCCCACAGATTTGGGGAGCCAGGCCCGGTCCCTCACCACCACCTGCCCTGCCACTTTTAGCCCTCAAAGCTGCGACAGGGCAGCGGGGATGGGAGACAGGTGCCCCCACTAGGTCCTTGTGCTCTGGGCTCTGACCATGCTGCCCTCGACGTCAGGGGCACATTGGTGCGTGTGCCCAATTGCACACACTATGTAATGTGCCCTTTACCGTCCTCAAAAGGGCTTTTATTTGTCTTTAAGCATTAGTTTTTGTTGTGGAGTTTTAGAAATTTTTTAAAATGTGCATATAAATCCTTTATCAGATATGTAGTTTACAAATACTTTCTCCCATTCTGTGGGTGGTTTTTTTCCCTGTTGACAGTGTCCTTTGATGCCCAGAAGTTTTTGATTAAGTCCAACTTGTTTGGTGCTTGTGTTGCTGACGTCTCATCTTAGAGCCAATGGGCCAAAGACTTGCCCTGTGTTGTTTCTAGTTTTGTGGTTTTTAGCTCTTTGGGTCACTGGTCAATTTCTGGTTCATTTTCTGTATGGGGAATGAAGGAGGGTCCGACTTAATTTATCTGCATTTCAAAATCCAGTTTTCCCATCACCATGGAGTAAACCTCCCACCCTTGCAAAAAATCAGTTGGCCATATATGTACGTGTTTATTCCTGGACTCTCCCTTCACTTCCATCGGTCTGTGTGTCTGTCCTCACCCCAGCACCTGAACACTGTGCCTCTGTAGTAAGTTTTTAAGTTGGGCAATGTGTGTCCTCTTTGTTCCTTTTCAAGAATATTTTGGTTATTTGGGGCTCCTTGCAATTCCATATGAATTTGAGGATTGACCCTTCCATTTCAGCAAAAAAGCTGCTGGAATTTTAACAGGGATTGCCGCAAACCTGTAGATGACTTTGTCTAGTACTGACATCTTAAAATTAAGTACTCCTATCCAAGGAACAAGAGAGCTTTCCACTTGTTTCTTTTTGCAGCGCTTTGTAGTTTTCATTGTACAGGTACACCGCTTCCTTGGTTAAATTTCTCCCTATTTATTCCTTCAGATGTTCCTTTTGTTTTTTTAAGGTAATCTCTGCAGCCAACATGGGGCTCAAGCTCATGACCCCGAGATCAAGAGCTGCAGGCTCTAGTGACAGCCAGCCGGGCATCCCAGCTCCACGTGTAGTTTTAAGCGGAAGTGCTTCCTGAACTTCCTTTTTGGACCGTTCATTGCAGGCGCACAGGAACGTGACACTGGAGAGCTCATCTGTCCCCTCGCAGCTGTCCTGTACCAGCTCTAGCTGTGTTCCGGTGAACTTTGGGGATTTTCCATATACGTGATCATATCACGTGCGAATAGAGATAGCTAAACTTCTTCCTTTCCACTTCAGGTGCCTTTTATTTCTAGCAGCGGAGAAAGCAGGTATCCTTGTCTTACTCCTGGTCTTAGAGGAAAAGCTTTGTCTTTCACTGTTGAGTAGGATGTTGGCTGTGGGTTGTTCATAAATGCCCTTCATCACGGTGAGGAAGTTCCCTTCTACTCATAGGGTCCTGAGCCCTTCTACCGTGAAAGGCGTTAGCTTTGTCAAATCAGTTGCAGTGATCACGCACGTTTCCTACGGTGTTCTGCTGACGTAGCGCACTACACTGATTGTCCCGTTTTCCTCTAGGAGTGTGTGTCTTTCATGTAGCACAATGTCCTTGAGGTCCGTGCAAGTTGTTTGTACCCACAGCTCATCCCTTTGTATTCTGTCTTACGGGCGATTGATTCCCTTATACTGAACCACCCTTGCATCCTGAGATAAATTCCATTTGATCCTGGTGTAAAATCTTTTAAATATAGCTGGATTTGATGTGTATCTTGCTAAGATTTTTGCATCATTATTCATAAGGAATATGGGTTTGTAGTCTTCTTTCATTGAAATGTCCCTTGTTTCGCTATCAAGGTAATACTGCCTCACAGAATGGATTAGAGTTTGACCGCCTATCAAGTTTTTGGAAAAGTATGAGAAGTATTGATGTTAACTCCCTTAAAAATTGTTTTTAAAAAGAGTTTTAAAGTCATCTCTACACCCAACGTGGGGCTCAAATTCACAACCCAGAGATCAAGAGTTGCAAGCTCCACCAACTGAGCCAGTCCGATGTCCTGACTCTTAACATGTTTGGTAAAATTCACCAGTGAAGCCATGTGGTCTCTGGCTTTTCTTCGTTTTCTTTTTTTCTTATTGTCTCAATCTGTTTGTTCTAAGTCTGTTGAAGTTTCCTGTATCACCTCTTGAGCTAACTTAGCTAATTATTGCATTTCTGGTAATTTGTCCATCTTAAAAAGATTATCAAATTTGTTGGTGTACAATTTTTTTAATAATAGTCTCTTATAATCCTTTTCATTTCTGTAAGGTCACTAATAATGCCCCTGCTTACATTTCTGATTTCAGTTATTTGCCTTCCTGCTTTTTGTTCACTTTAAATATTTATCAATTTTGTGGATATTTTCAAAGAACTTTCAGTTTTCTGTACTGTCTCTATTGCTTTCCTCTATCTGACCTCCATTCTGCTGTTATTTCCCTCATTCTGCAAGCTTTGGGTTTAGTTTGCTCCTCTTTTCCAGTTCCTCAAGGTGCAGAGTTTGATATTAATCTGAGATCTTTATTCCTTTATTATTTTTAAAGTAAACTCTACACCCAATGTGGGGCTTGAACTCATGACCCTGAGATCAGGAGCTGGATGTTCCACTGACTGAGCCAGCTGGGAACCTGGTTTCTTCCTTTTCTTTTAAAAGTCGGTATTTAAAGTTATAAATTTATATTTGAGCACAGTCTTTCCTGCATCCCATAAATTCTAGTATTTTGTGCTTTCACTTTGCTAGATCTCAGAATTTTAAACATTTCCCTTCTGATTTCTTCTCTGACCCATTGGTGTTAATTCCCATGTATGTATGAGTTTGCCAGTTTTCTCTTTGTTATTTGCCCTCTGATTTCTAGCTTCATTCCATTGTGGCTCAAAGATAATATTTTTTTTTCAATTTTTAAAAAACATACTAATACTTGTTTTGTGTCCTAACATCTGGCATATCCTGGAGAATGTTCCATGTACGATTGAGAAGAGTGGACATTGTACTGTTGTTCGGGCTGCTTCCCTGTCTGTTGGGTCTAGCGACTTCCCTGAGCCGTTCATGTCCTCGACCTGCTTACCGATCTTCTGCTAGATGTTCTATCCTTTCTGAAAGTAACTGAGGTCTGCGCCAGCCTCCGTGGACCTGGCTCTTCTTCAATGCTGCCACTTGGCTTCATGTGTTTGGGGGACTCTGTTGTCTGGTGCATATACAACTTTATAAATCTTTTATCAATAGATGGTGTCTTTATCTTTTTTCCCCATGAAAAGTCTTTTATTTGCTCAAATACAAACAGACTCAGCTGCATGTTTTCACCTCTTATTAGCAGTTCTTGGATTAAAGTCTCTTCCGTGGGGTAGCAGCAGAGGCACCGAGGCTCTCCAGTCACGATGGGCACGGCGCCCTTCACCATCCTTCCACTTCCAGTCGCCTTGGATCCTGGAACCACAGTGAGTCTCTCCTGGGCAGCATATACTGGGATCATATTTTTATTTTAATCCATTCTGCCAATCTTTGATTTGGGCGTTTCATCCATTTTCACTTAACGCAATTCCCAACGACAGTTATTTCCATCACCGCGCTCTTCTTTCCTGTTCTCTTGTTTTGTCCTTTATTTCCTCCATGAACTTTTCTTCTTAAAAAAATTTTTTTTACTGAAACTTTTCGATTCCCTTCTCATTTCCCTTTGTATGTATCTTTTAGATCTGTTCATTGTGGCACAGCGAGGACATTTATCATCCTCAACGTAGAACAATGTACTTCAAATGGACACCAACTTCGCTAACACACATAACTGATCTTCTGAACAGCTCCAAGCCACCCCTTTACGTCGCTGTCATCACAAATCCTAGTTCGTACACTGGGGGCCCCCGAACATAATTTGTAAATATTTTTATACATATCTTCGAAGTCCCGAAGGATAGACATTGGAGTTGCAAACAGAAACACAACACTGGTTTTCCGACTTCCCACAGCTGTCTTTAACAGAGATCTTCCTTTCTCTGCGGGCACTAAGGTACTTCCTAGTGTCCCCGTTTCCACCGGAAGGATTCCCGTGAGCATTTCACACACAGCGGGCTGACTGGCAACGAGCTCCTCAGCTTTTGAGATGTTAAATTCTCCCACTTTTTTTTGAGAGTCAGTTTTGCTGTACATAGAATTCTTGGTTGAAAGCTTTTCTTTTGAATTGACAGTGAGCCCCCACGAGTGGGGGGAGGGGCAGAGGGAGAGACTCAGGCGACTCCCCGCTGGGCAGGGGGCCCCACCAGGGGCTCAATCCCACAACCCGTCAAGATCATGAGTTGAGGGGTGCCTGGGTGGCACGGCAGTTAAGCGTCTGCCTTCGGCTCAGGGCGTGATCCGGGCGTTGTGGGATCGAGCCCCATATCAGGCTCCTCCGCTATGAGCCTGCTTCTTCCTCTCCCACTCCCCCTGCTTGTGTTCCCTCTCTCAATGGCTGTCTCTGTCTCTGTCGCATAAATAAATTAAATCTTTATNTGAGCCTGCTTCTTCCTCTCCCACTCCCCCTGCTTGTGTTCCCTCTCTCAATGGCTGTCTCTATCTCTGTCGCATAAATAAATTAAATCTTTATAAAAAAAAAAAAAGATCATGAGCTGAGCCAAAAGCACGAGTTGAACAGGTAACCAGTGGAGACACCCAGGGACCCCACCTTGTCTGGGAGACACTGAATGTTGACCTCACTGCATGCATCATCCATCGCTTCTCATTATGTTCAAGATCCCGTCCTTCAACACTCTCTGGTGTGGGTCTCTGGATTGATTCTACAAGGAAGTCACTGAGCCTCTCGAATTTGTAGATTTATATCCTATTACATCAAGTTTGGTAAATTTTCAGCACTCTTTCAAATATTCTCATGCCCCTCTCTCTTCTGAGACACCCCATCATAATGCAGATGCCGGACCCACGTAAGACGGGAACCTGGAGGCCCCTTGGGCTCTGTTCACTGTTCTTCACCCTTTTCTTCCACTCCTCGCATCGCGTAGCCACAGTCCTACCTCTGGGCCTTCGCACAATTCCTTCCGCATTGACCTCCACCAATGAATTTCCCAATTGCACACTTCAGTCTGAGACTTTAGTCCTTTGGGTAAATTCTCAGACTCCTATTCTCAGTGTGCAACACATCTCCTGATTTCCCTTACTTCCACATGTGTGTTTTCAGTGCTTTCAGCATTTAAAATGAATTTTCTTAGTTTTTTTCCTAATAATTTTCAAATCTGGACTTTAGAGAGAGTTTCTATCAACTAATTCTGTTCTGTTCAGTGAGCCATACTTTCTTTTTTTTCCTCGCGATTTTGTTGTTGCTGCTGTTGAAAACTGATGGTGATGGTTCCACCTGCTTTTTCAGGTTTCCAGGGAGAATGAGAGATTGGAGCCGCCCCACGATGCTAGACACCCATTCCTCTTCTCTGACTACACTGATCTTTCCCACTATATCGAAGTTCTGTATTTCACTAACGTTGATATTTAATGAACTGTAGCAAGGTCAACGAAATACAAGCTTGGGTAGAAGCCCCATCACGTGCTGTCCACTGCTTGCTGTCTGTTTGTGCAGCGGGCTGATGAGCGCCTCCTACTCCCCGACTGTGACTCTGCACCTGTGTACCGACGGCTAAGTTGCGCATGTCGCTAACGTATGTTTGGAGGATGGCAGCATTATCTGGGATGGAAACCTGAAACTCCCTTGGAATGAAGTCCGAGGTTTCCCAAAGGAACCATGGCTTTTCCTCACTCTACACAAAGATGATTCAAGGAAAGAGATCCACTTACCAACGTGGGAAACAATCTGCTTTATGCTGCCTGCAAAGTCCATCCTACCGGGTGGTCCAGGAGCAGGACAAACTCGCCCACCCGCCCCTCCCAGCCCCTGCAGGGCCAGGGAAGGATCCCTGAGTCCAACGTGTAAACACCACAGCCCGCCAGGTGCCCAGATTCGCAGGAGGTCACAGGCGCCCCCAGACCCTCGGGTCAGGGCAGGTCCCAGGCTCTGAGACCCCAGGCAGAGCCCCATGTCGGGCTGTCCCTTCAGCTCTTGTCTCTAAGCATGATGGGGGGGCCCCAGCGCAGCCCCGGGAGACGACGAGGGATGTGGGACTAACGCGAAGCCCGGGCACTGGCTCACGGGAAGCTGTTTGGGTATTCGGAATGTAAACATGATTCAAGATTCACAGGAAGAAGGAACAAGGCTCCTCCAGTGGACGGGACATCCCTGAATCATAGCAAGGATGTGTCACATCTGAGGCACTGCCCACAGGGGAGTCAGGCCCCCCGAGGCGGGGCCCAGATGGGCAAGGGGTGAGCCTCGGTGTTG